>NC_143255.1:43470000-43540000 GCF_984573655.1 Nuphar pumila
AGGAAGGGTTTTGTGAGTGATTATCAGAACTGGATGTTTCATGGAGAAGAATTTAGAAACAATTTTGATGCACGGGTGAATGTGGTGCACGATAATCCATATACGAATTTGATATTTGATGCCACAGAAACAAAACTGGGTTCTGCTATGAGTTCTAGTGATGTAAGAACTGCCGTAGATGAAGAACCACCAAACGATGCAGCTAGTAGATTTTATGATTTACTTAGAGATGCTGATGAGCCACTTTGGAACGGTTGTGAGAGTCACACTATCTTGTCTGCAGTTCTTCAACTAATGAATTTGAAGTCCGAGTATAATTTGAGTCAATCATGTTTTGACCGTTTGTGCATGATTGTGAAGAGTATGTTGCCCAAAGATGAGAAATTGCCACAAAATTTCTATCGTGCGAAAGTTATGGTCAACGCTCTAGGTATGGGTTACAAAAAGATTGATGCTTGTCCAAATCACTGCATGTTGTATTTCAAAGAGCAGGAAAACAACATATCATGCCCGTCATGTGGGCATCCTCGGTTCAAGCCAAAGACAAGAGGCAATGGTAGCACAAGATCAAATGAAGTTTCATACAAGTCGCTCCGCTACTTTCCTATCACTCCTAGATTGCAGCGATTGTATATGTCTTCAAGGACAGCTAAACACATGAGATGACATGCAAATAAAGTTCGACACGATAAAAACAAGATCACGCATCCTGTTGACGCTGAAGCTTGGAAGCACTTTGATTGTACTTATCAGAACTTCACAATGGAAGTGCGAAATGTTAGACTCGGTCTATGTACAGATGGATTTAATCCATTTGGGGGTAGATCAACTACATACTCATGCTGGCCAGTATTTGTAACTCCATACAACCTTCCACCAAGCTTGTGTATGAAACGTCCAAATCTTTTCTTGTCTCTATTGATCCCTGGTCCGACCTCACCTGGCCAAAATCTTGATGTATATCTAAGGCCATTGATTGATGAACTAAAAGTACTGTGGGATGACGGTGTTACCACGTATGATGCCCACAAAAAACAAAATTTCAACATGAAGGCCGCTGTTCTATGGACAATCAGTGACTTCCCTGCATATGGTATGTTATCTGGTTGGAGCACACATGGGAGGTTGACTTGTCCGTACTGCATGGAGGATTCCAAAGCTTTTAGATTGAGGCATAGAAGAAAGCCTTGCTGGTTTGAGTGCCATCGTCGATTTCTACCCAGCGATCATCCGTTCCGACGACAAAAGAATGCGTTTAAAGCAGGCACAACTGAAACGGAAGGTCCATTCTCAAGATTGTCCAGCATTGAGATTCTAACAAGCTGTCGATATTTCAACCACTTGGGCATGCATTTGGTAGTTGCCGATCAAGGCTATTGACAGATCGAGAGCAAGATGCAACACACATCTATATTCTTTTTAATTGCTCAGCGATCGACCCATACATCGAGTAAGTATATGTATATGCAACTCAATTATAAATCCTTTTATGTTCTATATGTGGATACATGGCTCGGTAATATAAGTATTTGTGGTTTGCAGACGATTTGATCTGGAGTTGCAAAGCGAAGTTTCACATCTCACTGATGCAGAAGTACAAAAAGAATGTGAAACTAAGTTTGTGGAGTGGTTGAAACAGTTGGTAAAGAAGCTAACAAAAATTTTGTACTTATAAACAACACTAAGTTACTTAATTGATCGTGATCACAATCATTGTTTATGTCTGTGCGTAGGTTCGCAATGGTGATGTTAAAGATCAAGGAATATGTGATTTAGAAAATGGTCTGACCAAAGTTGTGCAATGCTACAACGGGTATATCGTAAATGGTTATCGATTTCATATAAAAGACTACGGTATAAACAAATCAACGATAAATAGTGGCGTGTGTGTCAAGGGTAGCAGCTACGGTGAAAATGAACATGATTACTACGGTGTTATAGAGGAAATAATGGAGTTGACTTACTTAGGCATGAATAACACGGTTACGATATTCAAGTGTCATTGGTTTGATCCAACTGCAACAAGACTCGACAAAGCTTCAAGCATTGTGGAGGTGAATCATAAATCCAGGTTTGGAACATATGAACCATTCATATTAGCCTCGCAAGCTCAACAAGTTTATTATACTTCATATCCGATTATAAAAAAGTCAGATAGAAATGAATGGTGGGCAGTTTGCAAGGTGAAGTCCAAACTATACCCCGAGTATGATCAGTTACAAGAAGATGAGTTAGCTGAAGACAACGATTACTATCAATCAGATGATGTCTATGACTTCGCTTATGGTCACGATGTTGCGCATGATATGCATGTCATATCTCCATTGGCCGATGAAACATTCATAGAGGAATGTGATCCAAATGATGTACCAAGTGGATGGGGAAACAATGAAGAAGAAGAAGAAGAAGAAGAAGAAGAAGAAGAAGAAGAAGAAGAAGAAGAAGAAAAGTCAAACTAGTGACGAGGAAGAATTCTCAAGCTAGTGAGCAAAATCTTATACTACAAACCTCTATTTAAATGCATTGCAGTACTTGATGTGAGTTGTATTGCAATACTTGGTGTGAATGATTAAAAATTTTATTTGAATGTATTGTAATACTTGATACGAATGATTCGAATGCATTGCAATACTTGGTGTGAATGATTAAAAATTTTAATTGAATGTATTGTAATACTTGATACGAATGATTCGAATGCATTGCTATACTTGATGTGAATGATTTAAATTATTTGAATGTATTGTAATACTTGATGCAAATGCATGAGTTGTATTGCAACACTTGATGTGAATGATTAAAAATTTTATTTGAATGTATTGTGATACTTGATACGAATGATTTGAATGCATTGTAATACTTGATGTGAATGATTTGAATTATTTGAATGTATTGTAATACTTGATACGAATGATTCGAATGCATTGCAATACTTGATGTGAATGATTTCAATTATTTGAATGTATTATAATTTATGCAATGAATGATTTGAATTATTGTAATACTTGATGTGAATGATTTGAATTATTTGAATGCATTATAATACTTGATGCGCATGATTTGAATGCATTGCAATGCTTGATGTGAATGACTTGAATGCATTGTAATACTTGATGTGAATTATTTGAATGTATTGTATGACATAAGTTATTTGTTAGAATATGATTCATGGAGGTTATAGTGGTCGCTCATCCAGTAGTAGCCATGCTCAACCTTCATCTTCACGGGCTCCTGTGATAGGTATATCATATAACTAATTAGATGCTTGATTAGTTCAAATGCACATTCTGAGAATTTCTAACGTATTTTTTTACAGATGATGTTGCGCCTGTACACGACCCACCTACACCAGTTGATCACACAAGTCAAGAGCCAACACAGGAAACAAGGTCTTCTCAGGCTGGCACAAGAAGACTCATTCGAATAGTGTATATCGATAATCGACCGTAAGTATTTTGCTTTTAATTATTGCATATCTTATAAATATTTTATATTGATATTTACTGTGTAACAATTCATGTGCAACACGAGGTTTGAGCCACAAGAAGTAGTACGAGAGATTAGGAATTCACTTCATCAACATCTACCAAGACCGGTTGCTCAATGGAAAGAGTACCCAAAGGAGGTGTTAGACAGATTGTGGTCCTCATTCATGGTATACAGTTGTTTCTCATAGTTAATGCGTTTCATATTTAATTTATTTAAGTAATGTCTACTAACTTTCTGAAAATATTTGTAGGCTTCGAATCGCTTCGCAACTACGGTGGAAGAAAATGATGCAAGGAAGGTGTGGCAGAAGGTGGCTGCCAATCGATTTGCAGACATGCTGCACACTATGAAGACTGCAACAAAAAAAGCATCTGGCGTAGTAGATGATCAATTACTGTGGAAGGGCCATGGCCCTATTACTATCAAGAGAGATTACTGGGATGAAATGTGCGATAAGTGGGCGGAAGATGCATTTAGAAATCGCTCTGCGAAGGCTGCACAAAATCGATCGAAGATGCCCGAAGCCCATCTACACACAGGTGGATCTAAGACATTTGGGAGCCACCTGAAGAAAATGGTAACTCATCAATATATAATATTAATTTTATAAGTATTGTTGCAAACTTGTATACTAAATCTTTTGTCATTTAATTTCGCAGGAAGCAGAAAAAGGAGGCAGTGTACCATATAAGGATGTGTTTGTTGAAACACATAAACGGAAGACCACGGGAGTCTTCGTATCAGAGAAGGCGAGAACGACAACAGTATGTATTTATTCTATTAATAATCATTGCAATATATATGCAAGTTATCATAATGTTATCATTAATTATTAATGAATACTTTAAACATTATTTTGTAGGAGGCATATGAGCAACAAATGGTAGAGCGATATGGCGATGACGCTACTCAGCATCCATCATTTGATCCTACAGCATGGGTGACTGCAGCAGGTGAACCCAAAAAAGGTCGCGTGTTCGGGTTTGGGAGTAACATGAACACTTCACCAGTTATTGCTTCTTCCAGTTACGGCTCACCGACTTCTTGCACCGACATAAGCTCTAAGCAGCAGACTATTCTTTCCGGTGATGATGTACGCCAAATCGTTACAGAATCACTGAATAACTACTTCCATGACACCGTCGCCCCCTTTCTCCGAAATGAGATCAACAATCTTGTTCTGAACAGGGGATCTTTGATTCCAGGTCCCTCTCAGGTATAATCACATATTCAGTTTTTTGTCTGCCTTAGAACACATATGAGCATAATCAAATTACATATATAACTTTTTGCCTGCCTTAGAGCACATATGGGCATGATAGAATCAGATATAGAGTTTTTTGCCTGCCTTAGAGCACATATGAGCATGCTATAATAACATATAGAGTTTTTTTATTGCCTTAGAGCACATATGAGCATTTTATAATCACATATAAATTTTTTTGTCTGCCTTAGAGCACATATGAGCATGCTATAATCACATATTCAGTTTTTTGACTGCCTAAGAACACATATGAGCATGATAGAATCACATATAAAATTTTTTTGACTGCCATAGAACACATATGAGCATGATAGAATCACATATAAAGTTTTTTTGATTGCCTTAAAGCACATATGAGCATGCTATAATCACATATTCAGTTTTTTTACTGCCTAAGAACACATATGAGCATGTTATAATCACATATTCAGTTTTTTGACTGCCTTAGCACACATATGAGCATGATAGAATCACATATAGAGTTTTTTTATTGCCTTAGAGCACATATGAGCATGCTATAATCACATATAAAGTTTTTTTTGCCTACCTTAGAGCACATATGAGCATGCTATAATCACATATTCAGTTTTTTAACTGCCTAAGAACACATATGAGCATGTTATAATCACATATTCAGTTTTTTGACTACCTTAAAACACATATGAGCATGCACAAATCACATATAGAGTTTTTTTACTGTCTTAGAACATATATCATTTATGATAAAATCACATATAAATTTTTTTGCTTTGCCTGCCTTAGAGCACATATGAGCATGCTATAATCATATATTCAATTTTTTGACTGCCTTAGCACATATACGAGCATGATCGAATCACATATATAGTTTTTTGCCTGCCTTAAAGCACATCTGATCATGGTAGAATCACATATAGAGTTTTTCTAGCTGCCTTAGAACACATATGAACTTGCTATAATCACATATTCAATTTTTTGACTGCCTTAGCACACATATGAGCATGATAGAATCACATATATAACTTTTTGCCTGCCTTAGAGCACATATGAGCATGATAGAATCACATATAGAGTTTTTTTATTGTCTTAGATCACACATGAGCACATGATAGAATCACATATAGTGTGTAATTTATTTCATTATATTTTGTTTATCAATACTGACTGTTCTTTTCTTGTGTAGGGTGCTAGCGATAATCAACGTAGTGGAGCTGAAGGGACAGATAAAGACAATGAACAAGAAGACGCACAAAATCTTGGCGATGATTAGAGAACTGTGTTGAAGAAAGTTCTATTTTTTTATGTTTCCTAATTGTAATTGTTGAATTGTAAATAATTAAACTTGTTAATTTTAAGGTGGAACGATTAATTGTTGTAGATTCTTGTTATATGGAATTTTTTTTGTGGTTTGTTTTTTATTTACAGGAAATATAAATTGTACCGTTCTTGGTATTTAATTTTCAAATAATTTTTAAATTTTTTTTTTCGTGTTTGCGACGGAACCATCCGTCGCTATTCATATAAATCTAGCGACGGCATAGAGACAGAAGTAAATCTGTCGCCAAGCCGTGGTCGCCGTTTAGTACCGACGGATTGGCGACGGAATACAACGCTCGTTAGTCCGTCGCAATTAGTGACGGACTTGGCGACGGAATAAATCCGTCGCCAGTTAGCGTCGAAATATTCGCGACGTAAGCATACCGTCGCCTCGTTGTCGCTAATTCGTCGCTACGCCTGTTAGCGACGGAATGTGGTCGTCGCTAATCTGCTGCTTTGTTGTAGTGATACAAGGAATTGTTTTAGTTTTTATACTAAAGATCTCTCCTGACGATCAAAACTCAAGGGCATAACCATGTAGACTTTTTCATAAAAATCACCATAAAATATGTCTTTATGCACATCTAATTGGTACAAAGACTAATTTTTGATGGCAACAGCTGTTTGAAGGGCAAGTCCAGTGTCATCTTCACTTGGAATGTATTTTTTTTTTAAGATAAAAGTGGATTATATTTTTGTTGTCTTGCAACCATATGCTTGGTTCTAATTATATATTCTATATCTGATCATCATTAGAGCTTTTGTTGTTAATTTCTGCAGCACAAAGTGCATTGCATTCGATAATCATTGCAAATGAGTGTAATAAGCTCATGATCAGCCTAACTATGGTATGTGTTAGTGGACCTAAAAAATTGCTTGGTTAACTGACATTCACTTTGACATTGATCATTATAACTCAGGTGTTGCAGAAACGTGTGCCTAATGTTTCAAAAGAACATTAGCATGTCTTCTCTAGGACCTAAATAATAATCTATAATGTAGGTGTTACTTGCAGGAAACATGATATTTGGCAGCCCTGATATTAGTGATTGCTTTCAAAGCTAAAGATGGATTGTTAAATGACTATTCAAAATGAAAAACAAAGTGCTCAGATTATCATCTTATGCTTGGCATTTACATAATTTTTTTTAACATCCTTAAGTAAAAAACTTGTGAAAAAATAAAGTGTTAATTTTTGCATATTATTGAGAAACTTGTTAATGGTAAGAAGATAGATTTGGATGAGTTAGGACTTGCAGACAAGGAAAAAATACATAATGTTGGTATTGACTGAGACTTTTGAGGTATTTGTTTTTTGGCTTTTCAAATAGGTACTAATTTTGCTTTTATACCTCAACATTACAATATATCGGGCCTGAAACTGGGGATATCCTCACTTGCAGATTTTATAACCTATCGTATTGCTGGTAGAGATGCATTGTGAAGAAATTAAGAATTTTACGAGGTGAGATTGCATAAGTTCTAGGCTCTTGGTTTCAACACAATCTTTGTGTAGTGACAATGCTGAATAGGTAAGCATGACAGATGAATATTTAGTGATGTTATACATTTCCTTGGTTGGATGCTTGATGCTAAATGCCACAAACCAAGTATCATATGATCATTTTTACTTTTCTAATTTCCTTCACATATAGTGGTAACTCTCCCTAATCTAAACAGGTCAAGGTAGTCTAGCTCCTGCTTATGAAACACAAGAGGACAATTCAATGTAGAAGTGAAAATTAAAAACAATTGACAATTTTTGTGTATATAAACCATGCACCTAAGTCATTTGAGAATTGGAGGGGGAGCATATAAACCATGTACCTAGGACATAAGGGAAGAAGGTAGATCCAAGAGAAGTTGTAGGCCAATTAGTGTGGCTGTTTATTACGATTGATACATGAGAAGAAAAATTGGGTTCAAATTAGATGGCTGGACAAGTGGTTCACACTTACCATAAGGGGTCAGGTTGAAATCCCCTTGGTACGATCTCCTAGCTTGTCTATCAGAAAGGAATAGGTAGATGAGAAAAACAAAGAACATTATTGTTGTATGTGGAATCTTTTCATACTACAATTACAAATTAGTGCAACTGCGTTCATGCCCCTCTATCTATAAAGATAGGGTCCTAATAACCCAACAACTATTCCATCTCTGTCCATTGATCCAGATTTGAACAATCCAACTTTTGCCAGATTATCATTGATGTAAACACAAAAAACTAGTTTATACGAGGTTTTAGACTAAGATTATGATAATCTCAGATTTTCGATAACTCTTCAATATATTCCTTGCTGGAAATATCCCTGATCCAACTGATAATGAGTAGGAGCATGTAAATCGATAGGAGTAATATGTATGTGCGTATATGTGCACATTGGTGCTTGTGAACTGTGTTCATCCACTGGCTGAGTCACAAGTTGACTCGAGGGTGATAGGTAGTCCCAACAATCATGGTATTGGTTTGAATCTTTGAATCTAAATTAAGAACCCTGCTGCAATATCCTTGATTTATATTTCACCAAGTAGGGCCACAAATTTGGCATAGTAAGTGAAAGCATATGTTTCTGACAACCTTTTAAGTGTAATAATTTACATGTACATATCGTTTGATTGGGAGTTTTTGATTCTCATTTTCTTGGTGGTGGACTTCGAGCTACGACCAAACTGCTTTAACTTGTCATAAAAAATAATGATTGAGGCTTGAAACAAGCATCCCACATATTCTAAACGATTTTGAAAATGTGTTTTGTGAAATTAAGGTAAGTATATTTTCTTTTGTCGTAAAATTTTTGTTAACACTTGGCCATATAATTTTGAAGCATGTTATATGTTCCCCCCAAAGACGGCCGTTAGCTATATCGCGTGTTCGGGGGTTCCAATGAGTGTCACATATGTAAGCATGTGTGGCTCATATCCCCATGTTTATCAGCATCCGTTAGCATCGGAGTCCAGTGCAGTTGCAAAGACTTAAGTACCCTTTCCTCCATGGGTGCCATAAAAACAATGATTCTAGAAAAGGAGCGGTTGCAAAGACTTAAGTACCCCGAAGATGATTATTTAAGACTCAGTCCCTGCACTGCAGGATTATCTGAGAAAGGAATCCCTCCTAAAAAAGGCCATGAACATCAACCCTCTCTCTCCCTTCTCTTTCTGCCTCTGTGCACATCCAGCATATGATCCTACACTGCTCCATCAAGCACCGACTGACCTACACACTGACTGTAGCATGGTTTAACTTGATGAGTTCTGGAGCCTAATTTAGAGTTTTTGTCCTTATAGGAGGAGGGTCCGGGGGCTCCCCCCGGCGTGGGTCCCACTGCGCGATCAGCGGGCGGGGGTCTGCTCTGGCAGAGGGTTTTGGGGGGGCAGCGCCCCCCAAAACAAATTATTTTTTTGGGCCTTGTATAAATTCTTTCTTTTCTTTCCCTCTTGTAACTGTCAAAAAAGAATAATAAAGTGTTTTTTTTTATCGTGGCGCTCGTATGTTCCATTCAGTTGTTTCTTGCTCGAGGTTTTCGTAACACCCTTTCCCGCGATTTTCTGTTTTTTTTTCGCTATGCGATTTTTGTAAATCGCTACTCGATTTAGCCATTTTCTATTTTTTTTGCTACGTGATTTTCGTAAATCGCTACTCGATTTAGCGATTTGCCATTTTTTTTGCTACGCGATTTTCATAAATTGCTACTCGATATAGCAATTTACGAAAATCGCATAGCGATTTGCCATTTTTTTTTCGCTACGCGATTTTCATAAATCGCTACTCGATTTTGTGATTTGCCATTTTTTTTGTGCTACGCGATTCTCGTAAATCGCTACTGTGTGTAAATCGTAAATTGCGATGCCGAACACCGCCCCCTTAAGCACAATCTTCGCCGTGATCAGGCTGTAGTCGCCAGCCATCCCGATGGCAGTCCTGAGGTCCGTGATGGGGAAGCCGGAGAGGAACATGCCATTCCCGATGCCTGTGTTGAGCAACGTCAGGGTGGCCTGGAAGGCATAGCCCTGATCGAAAGTATTGCCGACGTAGGGGGTAGACAGATTGTACTTTAAAAGACTCCGTTGTAGGTGTATTGCAGGAAGATTCTGTTGTAGGTGTCCCTTGAAGGTGACGGAGGGGCCACCACAGTCGGTTGCCTATTGAACGAGGGCAACATTCCAGCCACTGCTAGTAGAAAGAGGATGGCGATCACCATCAGATCACCGACTCTTTGCCTCTCTTAATTTCTTCTCTAGAGAGAGAGAGGGTTTTACGGTGTTTCACGGAGAAAGAAGAAGAAGAAGAAGACGATGAAAAGTTCAAACAAAAAAGAAAGAGTGAGTGCTTCAAGTTTGTTTTGCTGTTTAGACTTTGAAGAGTCAACATCATCCTTGACTTTTGGATGAAGGACATTTTTGTCCTTTTTTGAACATTTGTTTCCCTTTTTTTGAATGAAGGACATTTTTATCATTTTCTTGAACCGTCGTTTGATGGCAATAATAGCAAGAAAGGGTACTTAAGTCTTTGCAACCGCACCGGACTCCGATGCTAAGTGATGCTGACACACACGAGAATATGAGCCCCATGTGCTTACATACGTGGCGCTCATTCGGACCCCCGAACACGCATTGTGGCATTCAGTGCATCTTCGGGGGAGAACACACACCACCCTCTCATATATTTTGTTCTCAGTTCATATCCTCAGTCGTTTATGCAAGCTCCAAGGCATCTGCATATGGATGCAACTTTGAGAGTAGATCTCTACCTCAAGAAAAATCCCGCCAAAGGAATCTTATTATCATCCACTTCAGATTTCTAGTTAAAGGCATGTGATTCAGACTGGGTCGGATGTCCAAATTAAAGGTATTCTGTCATAAGCTACTGCGTATTTTTTGGAAACAGTATCACTTCAAGAAAATATAAGAAGCAAAATTCATTGTCTCATTCATCAACTGAAGTTGAATGTAGGTCCGTGGACAATGCTGTCTGTGGAATAGTTTGGTTGAAATATCGTTTACCTGATCTTAAATTCAACATCCTCAGGCAACATAACTACTTTGTGATAATCAAGCAACAATTTATATGGCTGCCAATCCAGTCTATTATGAAAGGACCCTATGAGGTTATTCATACAATTTATGTGCAGTCAAAAGACCAAATTGCAGATCAGTTTACTAAAGCTCTTGGAAAAGAACAATTTTCTTTTCTCCCATTCAAGCCTAGAGTTTATGATCTGCATGCTCCATCTCGAGGGAGAGTGTTAAGATTAGAAATAAGATCACAAACATGACAGTTGTATCTTAAGGAGGTTTCCAATCTAAGATGTGGGAGGATGATATACATGTAACCTCCAAGAGATTTGCGTGGTTATATTTTCTTGATCTTCACTTCCCATGTGTTGTAATTTGTTACTCTTTCCATTCTTTATTGTTGTAATTTTTGTTTGTATTGTATTTTTATCTTTCCTCGTTGATTAGGATTCTATCAATCTAAGATAGATATGTATTGTCTTTGTAATATATACTTGAATGGAATAGCAATGAAGCATCAACATTCACGTCTTTCACCTCTCAAGTTTCACAGCCTGTTTGGTTTAGACATGTTCAACTCAAAAGACACTTATCATGAAACAACTACGGCTGATACGGAAGAATGGCCAATGGTGGGTGAGATTGATTTGGAGCAAGTGCTCAATTTGCAGTTGGTAATAGGAATGACAATCAAACTTTAGAGGCATGCGTGCATGCATCTCATTATCATCACGTTTGCCGAGTAGGTGAGGTGAGTCTCTTTTGGTACTTCTTAAAAAAACCGTGGGCTAGTCGGATTGATAAGTTTAGGCCGATTTCACTGTTGGGTACCCCCTCTTAACGTGATTACAAGAGTGCTGGTCATTCGCCTCAATCAGGTGGTTCACCAAGTGATTGAACCCTCACAATGTGCTTTTGTTCCTAGAAGAATCCAGGAGGGGTGTCTCATTGCACATGAAGCATTCTAAAAAGAAATTTTTACTTAAATTGGACATTTCTAAAGCTTTTGATTTCCTAAGTTAAGATTTTCTATTGCAAGTCGTACGAAGAGTGGGTGCTGGAGAAAGGTGGATAATGTGGGTAAAAGCAATCTTGGAGTCTTGTTCGATTTTAGTTTGCATAAATGGCTAGCAAGGGTACATTTTTAAACCCAAGAAGGGGTTGAGGCAAGGGGATTCAATATCCCCCTTCTACTCTTTGTTCTAGCTATAGAGGTTTTGAGCAACAAGTGCGAGATGTACAAATGGGTGAAATTGCCATGTATGAATTTTTTTTTGCACATTCTTCATGCGAATGATATTTTGATGTTTGGTGAACTTAGTTTGGAAAACATGAAGATTTTAGAGATTGTCCTCAAAGTTTATTTTGAAAATTTTTGTTTGATAATTAGTTCAGAAAAGAGTAGTTTCATTTATTTAATGATAAGAATGGTAATCTTGAGGTCATAATAAAAAATGTTTTCCAACACGAGAAACAAGAATTGCCAATGAAATACTTAGGGATTACTTTGCATAAGGGAGTCACAAAAGCTAATCTATGGACATCGGTGGAAGATAGAATACAAAGTAAGGTAGAGTCATAGAAAGCTAAGGTGCAATCACAAGCCTAAAGAAAATTTTTGGTAAAACATGCTCTCACCACAGTAGCACAACACTTTACGTGTCTTTTCTCTATTTTTTGCTTTGGTTTTGAAGAAAATAAACCAAGTCATCAAAAAGTTGCTATGAGGAGGCCATGCAGATAAGTCGGCGAGACTACCCATTAGTTGAGAGGTGGTCACAGTGCCACTTTCGCAAGGTTGACTTGGGATCAAGGATCTGCATCATTTTAATAACGCTTTACTAGTTAAATGGTGGTGGTTGATAGCTATTGACTGAGGAGGGGTTGGTAACGAGAGTGCAACAATGCAAATATGACCTCCAAGGAAGGCCTTGGAATTGGGTTAAAAACACTAAGTGGAAGTTGGGGTCGGATTTTTGGAAAGGGATGGTTGAGATATTTGAGATCTTCTTACAAAGTTTGAGAGTCGAGGTGGGGAATGGAAAGAGCACGAGCTTTTGGAGGGACACTTGGGTAGCGGAGGCAACCCTTAAGGCAAACATATACTCAGGGTTGTTCCGTATCAGCAGGGGGATGGGAGGCACTGTGAGGGATCGTTGGTCAGAGACACAAGAGTGGCATGGCGATGTCACAACCATACCACCAGTCGGCAATTGCAGGGATTGATGAGTTTGTTGGTGGGGGTGTGAAGCCCTCAGATAGAGAAGATAGGCTATGGTGGGTGCATGATAAGGAGGGTGCATTCTCGGTGGCGTTCTACACCGTCGTTCAGGCTGCTGCCTTGTAATCTAGATGGGATGTCAAAGCAGGTTATATGCTCCCCCCACGAACAGGGGAGTTAGCTACATCTCATGTTCGGGGGTCCCAAAGAGCACCACGTATGTAAGCATGTGCGTCTTGTATCCCCATGTTTGTCAGCATTAATTAGCATTGGAGTTTGATGCGATTGCAAAGATTTAAGTACCCTCTCTTCCATTGGTGCAAAAAAAAAATGACAATTCTTGAAAAGGAGTGGTTGTAAAGACTTAAGTGCCCCAAAGATGATTATTTAAGACCCAGTCTCTGCACTGCAGGATTATCCGAGAAAGAAATCTCCCCTGGAGGAGGCCATGAACATCAACCCTCTCACTCTCTCTCTCTCTTCTCTTTCTGCTTCTGTGCACATCCAACAGAAGATCCTACATTGCTCCATCAAGCACCGACTGACCTGCACATTGACTGTTGTGGAGCCTGATTCAGAGTTTTTACCCTTACAGGAGGAGGGTTTGGGGGCTCCTCTCAGCGTGGGTAGCATTATTCAACAAAATGAGTTGTAGATCCTGATTCAGAGTTTTTACCCTTACAGGAGAGGGGTCTGGGGGCTCCTCCCAACGTGGGTAGCATCATTCAACTTGAAGAGTTGTGGAGTCTGATTCAGAGTTTTTATCCTTACAGAAAGAGGGGTCTGAGGGCTCCTCCCAGCGTGGGTAGCATCATTCAACTTGATGAGTTGTGGAGTCTGATTCAGAGTTTTTTTCCATATAGGAGGAGGGTTTGGGGGCTCCTCCCAGCGTGGATAGCATTGTTCAACTTGATTCATTGTGGAGTTTGATTTAGAGTTTTTGCCCTTATAGGAGGAGGGTTTGGGGGCTCCTCCCAGCGTGGGGTAGCATCGTTCAACTTGATTCATTGTGGAGCCTGATTTAGAGTTTTTGCCCTTACAGGAGGGGGGTCCGAGTACTCCCCCCGGCACGGGTCCCGGGTGTCATGGTAAAAAAATGCACAGGGTATCGTGGTGATAAAGACATATTTTTGTTCCAAGCAAGGTTGAAAGAAATCAATGGAAAATCCAACAAGGAGGATGCTAGAATCAAGATGTGGATGTCAAGCGAGAATGATGTTGTGCAACTCAAATAACACAAAATAATAGGGGTTTGGTTTTTAGTTAAAATGAGAAATAAAATGACAATAGAAATCACTGAAAATTTACAGAAATAAACTAGACTCAATAACGAAGACACCACTTTTTACGAATTTGGAATATGACCTTCGGTTAGAGAGATATGACCTTGACAAGTTGGTCCTAATTCGGGTAACGATTTACAGTGATTTGCTTACTGAATAACACTACAAATCGCTATAGTGATTTGTGGAAGACACTACAAATCGCTATAGCGATTTGCGGAAGAATCTACAAATCGCTATAGCGATTTGTGGAAGACACTATAAAGCGTTATAGCGATTTGTAGTGTCTTCCGCAAATCACTATAATGTTTCGTTGGAGACCCGAAAATACTAGGAAAGCCCGATAATACTACAAATCGTTGTTGGATCCGCGCCGGTGGGGAGCCCCCCTCCTATAAGGGCAAAAACTCTAAATCAGGCACAGAAGTAGAGAGAGAAGGGAAAGAGAGTGAGAGGCTTGATGTTCATGACCTTCTCCAGGGGGAACTCTTTACCTCCCTTGATTTCTTCTCTAGAGAGAGAGAGAGGGTTTTACAGTGTTTTACGGATAAGGAAGAAGAAGAAGATGGCGATGAAAAGTTCAAACAGACATTTTTGATGGCTCAGGTTTGTTTCGTCGGATGACCATCGGATCGTCGGCTCACCATCGTTTCACCGGATTACCATCAGTGAAACAATTAAGGTTCATTTTGCTGGGTAGACTTTGAAGAGTCAACATCATCATTGACTTTCTGGATGAAGGACATGTTTGTCCTTTTTTTGAACTGTTTGTTTTTTTTTTTTTTTGAATGAAGGGCATTTTTATCATTTTCTCAAACGATTAAGGTTCGTTTCGCTGGGTAGACTTTGAAGAGTCAACATCATCCTTGACTTTCTGGATGAAGGACATGTTTGTCCTTTTTTGAACTGTTTTTTTTTTTTTTGAATGAAGGGCATTTTTGTCATTTTCTCAAATGATTAAGGTTCGTTTCGCTGGGCAGACTTTGAAGAGTCAACATCATCTTTGACTTTCTGGATGAAGAACATGTTTATCCTTTTTTTGAACTGTTTATTTTTTCTTTTTTGAATGAAGGACATTTTGGTCATTTTCTTAAACCATCGCTTTATGAGAAGAATAGCAAGAAAGGGTACTTAAGTCTTTGCAACCGCACCACACTCCAATGCTAAGTGATGTCAACATACACAGGAATATGAGCCCCATGTGCTTATATACGTGGTGCTCATTTAGACCCCCGAACACAAGACGTGGGATTCAGTGAATCATCGGGGGCGAACATACACCACCCTCTCGGGTTATGTTTATTGGCTTAGGATAACAACTCCTCATATTTCTATTGCCCTGTAACAAAGCATGCAACAATAGGTCAAACAGTGTATTAAAATATAATAAAATTGCTTTCCCTCTCAAATAATAAGCGACTAAAATGGCTCTCAAATCACATGACGTATCCATCACATGAGAAATGGGACAAATGAGAATCATCTTCTCATGAATGTTTAAAAACTATTTTCAGTTGGGGCTGATCAAACATGCCTTAAATGTGTTTTGAGATCAGGTCTTTGGAAAAGTTAGGTGAGCACTCGAGACTAATTTGTAGAGAGGGTGAGAGTTGGGCAACAAAATATGAAACCCAATTTTGTAGGGATCATTGGAAATAAGATTACCTGTTTAGGGTATATTACCCACTGTCATATGATCCAGCAAGGAGGGAAGTTCTAGCAAAAGACTGCATAGATTAGCCCACAAGGTCTCCAGTCATTTGGGCCACTTATGAATGTCACCAAGTTGATGAAATGCTCTAATAAATAGGAATTGACAAGTAAATCCTCTTGAATGGAGAATGAGAAATATGAATCACAAAACACTGATTTAAAATACGATATAAGAAACTAATAAATAGGATGGGAAAAGAGTTCTGAACTCTTAAATCACTATGATTAGGGTAAAGCCAAGTATATACCCTATACCTTAATTAGTAGCTTTCCTAAGTATAAATTTGGTTTCATAGTCACCAGAAACTTCATGCTGCATAGGGAAGCTCACTTCAGAAGCAGAAAACACTTTGCTTCTTCGAAATGAAGAGAAGCTTTGGAAACCCGCTTCCGAAATATGGGTAAGCTCGATTAACGTTAGTGGGAAGCTAGCTTCCTCGTTATTTTCGAAATTGATTCCCTTTTTGCTTTCTTAACGTTTTTCTCTTGCTCCTTGTCACTTCACATTCATTTATCCATAACTTTCTTATAACATTTTTATATTAAAAATAATTTTTTTTTTGAAAAGTAAGCTACCCACCAGTTATTATTCAATGTAACACTGGTTTTTTAACCTGCAAAATCCTAGGAGACATGCATTAACAGCCCCTACCAACCACAGAGCCCCCATTGGTTAAAAAATAAAATAAAATAATTTTTTACAACAAGCCTGTGTTTTTTATTTGGTTTTATATTTGTGTTCATGTTATTTTTATTTTCTTTCGCCAATGCTTTATATTGTTTTTTATGTGTTTCCTTTTCATTTTTCATGTATTTGCACAATAACTTTACAACCATATCCCACTTCCCAATTCATACTACTTTTTTAACAATTGCTTCCTCACTTTTGCTTCAATATTCATTTTGTTTCTTGAAAACTAGGGATGTCAATGGGTTGAGTTTGGCTCAAACTCAGGTGAAACCAGACATGGATCAGATTTTTGGGTATGGTATCGGGTCCAGACCTGAGTCTAATCGGGTCTACTATAAGAAAACCATACCCAGATCTAATAAAAACTACATGAACCAAATCCATATCATACCAGGTAAAACCATATTTTTTTTTTATCAATTTTACATTAAAAAATTGTGGGTCTTAATCGAAACTCGAGTCGGGTCCGGGTCTGATATACAATTTTACAAACTATACCCGGCCCCATGTATTAATCGGACCTTCGGGTCCAGATCCGAGTCTTAATCAGGTCTTCTTATTTATCACCATACCCGGATCGGACCCTATAGGGCTTGGTTCTGGTCAGGTCGGGTAAACACTACCCGATGACACCCCTACTGATAGTTATGTTTAGCTTCATCCCAAACTCAAATCTTATTCATAAACGTGGCAAGGATTCATAAAATGCCAAATGCAGACCTCAGATTCCATAATTTGTTTCCACTGTTTGGTCGTTGGCCAGAAACGGGTTGTCTTGATGTGATTTTTGGTGATTGGTTTTCTTCAATAAGCTTTGAGCATGAAATATGTTGTAAATATTTGGTATATGCTGGTTAAATTAGGAGAATAACCACAGAAGTTTTCGATTTGGCGGGTTCAGAAAGCAAGGCCTGGTCCACCTGGATGGGCCAACATTTGTTGTTTGTGCTGATGCTGACAATTGCTAAATTAATGATGATCATGGTGATGATCACAACCCATGGTGCATTCTAGAAAGGCACTTTTTGGGCAGTATATGTAAATCAAGGAATCTTTTGCAAGAGAGAGATGGCCTTTATAGTATTGATTAGTAGATCTTGACATTGTTTTATATGATGCTAAACATGTTTTGCATGATGTCAATACTTTTATTAAAGACATAACATCAATCTTATTTTGCTTCCTAGGCTTGCGTTACGGTGCAGAAAGAATAAGACAGTGTTCAACAAATTTTGGGTCTAAACCTATCATGTACGTACTAGTATATTCATGCAAATAAATCTTATACTGGATTAGAAACTCAACTATGGTTTTTCTTTCTTTTAGACTCAAAGGAGGTTCTATCTTGATTGCTTGAGAGTTTTATGTGGTGTTTATATTGCCCTCTACATTATTCTCCCTAACTATTGGAAATAGGTTTTCTAGTCTTTCAAAAATCTTTTTAAACTTAAAAAGCTTAGTGATATCTTTTCGACTCTTTTTCGTTCATATAATATTCTTGCTTCACAAATTAAAATACAAGTTTGTAAAATTTAATTAAAATATCTCAAATTAATTGAGACACACAAAAGTAGTCCTAAAATCGCCAAGACAAATAAAAAATATAATTATCCGCCTCGCCATCACATCACACCATCGCTTTGCTTCTCAAACATTAGCTGTAAACTCTTGCGAGAAGGTAAGGTAATCCACAATCATATAGATAATGAATAATACCAAAATATTTATTATTTATATCACATCATGTTATCATGACTTCACAATTTAACAGTGGTATGAGCAATATAAGTGCATTAGAAAATAATTATTCATGAATATCATAATATAAAACCAACTAGCAACATTGAGATGCAGTATTAGAATAACTTTTGATAGCCATTAATGTTGTTGATGTGTTACCATACACAATTTTCTACACAATGGCCATCTGACTGTAGAAGAAACACTCTGGATTAAATAAATGAAATCAGTCAAAAGAAGATTAAATAAGTGAAAATAATGAAAACAAGGGTAAGTAGTTAGAAGATCACTGATGATTGACTTCAACTTGCTATAAAGAACATTAATAGAGAGTTGAAAAGAGCCAAGGAGATGTGATGCCAAATAATATGAGGTGATTAGCAGAATATGAAAGAATACCAACCTAGTGTGAAGATGAATAAGTTGATAAGGATATAAATCTTATCAGCGCGTCATTAGCATGACCACCGTGATAGTGATACAATGTAAATTATCTAGAACAGTGGAATAAGATTCCCAACCTATGCCAACTTCTTAGAAAACCAGCAGACCACACCGTCTTGATTTTCTGCGGAAAAACACAAATTTTCAATATATCAGATACCAAGATATAAATTATGTCAAAATTTAAAAACATAAAAAATCATGAATGTTCTAGAATATTGGTATTTTAAAATGTCAGGAAATCAATTCCGAGTATATCACGGTAAAGTTACGATACTTCCAAAACTTGGCAGATATTTTTTACCATTATTTTGCAGATAGTTATTATGTGCATAACATTCTTAAAAAAACAAAGAAAAATGATAAAAAAAGGCATCGCAAGTTTGGGCATTAATAAAAAAGGCACCTAAGTTTTGGAATTTTTTAAAATACTACTTAAAATTAATATGGTTAATTAAAAAAACTCAAGAGTTTACTACCGTCAAGTTTGCTGTCAAATGTGATGCAGAATTACTGTTTTACCTTCAACGTCATATTTTTAAAAGTACATCTAAAAAAATGGTTTTTAAGGGTTAATTAGTAAAACAACTCTTAAACAATCATCAATTAGTGATAACCTAAGTTAAATGGACGAAAGTTTGTGTTTGAATAACAATGCAAAAAATTCGTCTTTTTAAAAATTTTCAAAACTTCGGTCGTTTTTTAGTAATACACAAACTTCAGGTGTGTTTTCGAAAATATCTCAAAAGAAAAAAAATCCGGTGGGCCAGCAAATGCAAATACTGCTGAGAGTAGTCCTTTGGGGTCCCATGCTTGTGTGGGCCCAACTTCACATGGGCAGGTCCACCTAAAGAAGAGCGCCATCACGTGGCACAACAAATAGTTTTGCTTTGTGCACCAACACTCGCGTGGCTCGCTCAAACACCACAAAACGGTAGGTCGGCAAATGGGGCTATCTTCACCATGCATCAGGACACATGGCATGTGATCTGGCCTCTGTGTGTCAACTTCTTACTGGCCGACCATGCCACGTTTTGTGGGGGCCACTTGACCTGTATTGTACGGTCTCAACTTGCAAAAAGGACTCTCTCACTCCGATTGAAGTGGGCCATTGTTTGCATTGAATTCCGAAAATCTCTCTCTCTCTCCTATAATTCTTATTTTTTCAGAGAATGGTGCTGCTTTTCTTTAAAAAAAAAAGAGTAACTTTTTGTTCTTTTTTTTTAAACCCCTTTTTGAGATGAAAGATCAATTAACATATAAGATAGTTTCTATCCGTGCCAACCTGATTTTAGATATGGTCATGAGTCTGAACTCATTTTCAATCATACCCATCATAAGAGAAACCGTACTCGAATCCTACAAAGATTATAAAAAATAATTGTATTGTACAATAAATATAATATATTTTTCAAAATACCATATAATTTTTGTTATTCTTCTCATGTTTAAAATCATAAATATCTAATTTTAAAAAGACCTTTTTATCTTTCGTACATGTGATTTAATAAATATACGCAATTTTTCTCTTAAATATGTGACTATTTTTTGAAAAACAGTCTATGTTATCTGATTTGTATTTCTCTGATGCGATGTTGAAAACTTGTATTTTTACAATTGTTGAAAAGTTGAAACATAGGTCTTGTTTTAAGTCAGAATCAAAAACCATTCTAGGATTCCCGTTTCAACATTCTAAAACCGAAATAGAAGCATGGTACGTAGATTGAAACAAGCATGATTGTGCCTTTTTTGTTTGTTTTATGCTATTTTTGAGTCACAAACACAGAAATTTTAAAAAAAATATAGCTCGATTATGATGTTAGCTTTCGAACAACACCAAGATCACCTTAATCCGATGAACGATTGAGAATAAACGTTCTTTGAAAAATAGATTGTTCGATTGTTCTAGTCCAAAACATATTTCTATTCATGTTTTTGGGGCTAAAAAACAGCAAACCCTAGAGGTGTTTTCGGATCTGACTCAAAACAGGAAAGTTATAAACTTATGTCTCAACTTTCCAACGATTATAAAAATGCAAGTTTCAACTTTGAAGTTGAGATATACAAACTTGAGAACAAAAATTAATTTATAGAAAATATATATGCAATTTTTGCATATATTTTCTATAATTTTCTCTTAAATATATGCGGGGTTCCTCCTATGTATGTCATTTTTCTCCTAAACATGCAATTTTTGCATGTATTTTTTATTTTTTTAAATATTTGTAGAGTTCTTCCTATATATGCGATTTTCTTTTAAATACAAGATTTTTTCCTAAATATACGCAGAGTTCTTCCTATATATGTAATTTTTTGTTTATAAAACTCATATATATTTTGAAGAAAAATCATATATATTTAAGAAAAAAATGCATATAAAGAAGAAAAATCATACATATTTAAGAGAAAAATTATATATATTTAAAAAAAATCTCATATTTAAGAGAAAAATTACATATATATAGGAGAAAATCACATATATTTATGAAGAAATCACACACACACACATATATATAAGAGAAACTCAACATATATTTAATAAAAAAGCATAAAAAATATATGCAGAATAATTTATGTTCTCAAGTCTTTATTTCTCCGCTATGATGGTGAAAACCTATATTTTTATAGTCGTTGAAAAACAGAGACATATGCCTATAACATTCCTGTTTTTAGTCAGAGGTGAAAACTTCTCTAGGGTTTACATTTTTGAACTCCAAACCAGAATAGAAGTATGTTTTGCATATTGGAACAAACAAATAATCCGTCTTGATCTATCTTTGTAATTTTTATAATTTTTTTTTATTTTTAATGCATGTGGCTGAAAATAGCATAAAAAAAAAACAAAAAAGGTGCACCCTTATTTGTTTCTGCATAACATATTATATTTCAGTTTTGGAATACAAAAACGAGAACCCTACAAGGGTTTTCGGTTTTAACTCAAAACAGAAAGGTTATAGACCTATGCATAACTTTCTAATGACTATTAAGTTTTTTGAAGTTGGAGGAAAGAGATACAAATATAAGAATAAATACTTTTATGCAAAAAAGTTACATATTTGAAAGAAAATTGACATATATTTAAGAAATCGTACTTACAAAGGGTAAAAAAGTCTTTTTAAAACCAGATCTTCAAATGGGGAGAATAATGAAAATTGTGAGGCATTTCAGAGAATGCGTTATATTTGCTATATAGTATGATAAAATAATATTTTTTTTACATTGAAAAATTGTGAATCTTAATCGAAACTCGGGTTGGTTCCTAGTCTGGTATGAAATTTCACAAACCATAGCCTGCTCCATATATTAATCTAACCTCACGAGTCTGACCTGGATTCTAATCAGACCTTCTTATTTATCACCAAACCCTGACACTATAAGATTTGGGATGGGTCAGGTCAGAGTCCAACACAACCCATTGACACTCCTAGTAGTTCCTGACACATATCTTGAGCCGACTAAAAGTTCCTACGTTCACATGGTTAGCGATTATTAGTGATTGTTAAGCTTGAGAAGACTAATCATCTGTTTATCTTCACATGCTTTTACTATATAATGGGGAGAATATTGGTTACGCTCGATCTCATCGTACCATCCAGTAGAAACACAGATTTGGGCTTCATTTGATAAATCTGATCTCACTGTTTTATTAAAAGTGCAGCCTATGTCCAGCAATTTCGATGTTGACACATGAGTTTTTATCATCAAATATTTTAGACATTGCGAACTGGTGATTTTTTAAGCTCCTGACTGATCTGCCGACGAACACAATTGGTCAGCTCAGATCATGTTGAGTAAACAAATCAAATACAAAAAGTAGTTTTTTCCTGTGAAAAATGCTCAGTACAATAGACTGTTGCCGATATTTTCTCTCTATAGTGTGTGGCACTTTAATAATTGAGCTTTATCTTGTTGGGAATAGTGCTTTGTTGATTAATTTATTTGATAAGATTTCTTTCATTAAGCTGTTATATAGTGCATCTTATTAATTTATTAAGCTCTGCATGGGTTTCAAACACTCCAAGGTATGGAGGTTGAACTTGCTAGGGAGAAGGAAATTGATCTTTCCTAATTCCTTTCATTATTAATGTTTGTTTCAAAGATTGGAGAGTCACAATTCCATTTGATCTTGGTCAATTTTCCCATCCAACTTGATGCTTAAATCTTCCCACTAAACTCAAAACCTAAAAGCTGCCCATATAAGGATTAATTCTCAACACCAATAAATTTAACTCAAGTTCTTTTGAAGTGATGTTCATGGCTTGCATCAAGTTGCCAAATGAAGGAGAGAATAACAGAGTGGAGGGTTCCTTTGCCATTCATCACAGTGGTATCTCTTTCAATCCATGATGACTGAAAGAAGTTTCTAGCTACCATACAACACTCCATACCTTTTCCGTCTCTTTCCCTTTTTCTTCAAAAGAGATTTGGCGAGTGAGGAAATTTCCAGAAATTACCATGCAGGTTGAACTATCTGTCTAGAAGTTCGAGGGATAAAACTCGATGGAAAAAAACAGGATTGTGCATAAATGCCCAAAATAACAAAAGAAAGGCACAATAATGCATGTCATACATGATGATGTATCATGAACGCATATTTCTCAATCATGCTCT
The DNA here is from genome assembly GCF_984573655.1 of Nuphar pumila. Classification (NCBI taxonomy): domain Eukaryota; kingdom Viridiplantae; phylum Streptophyta; class Magnoliopsida; order Nymphaeales; family Nymphaeaceae; genus Nuphar; species Nuphar pumila. The sequence continues at coordinate 43,493,763 of NC_143255.1, forward strand.
CGAAAAGGCTTCCCTAGCATAGTCCTTAGCATCCCTCCAAGTATAAAAAAAGTGAGATGAAGAAAAAGATTACAAATTTAATTCTAGAAATATCTAGAAATGCAAAGTAGGCATAAATCGTGTCCAAGAAAATTTTAAAAAAAGTCTTGAAAATAAAGTGCGCATACAAGTTGGAAAGATTTAAGCTACAAGAAAGGACATGCATACATAAATAGGAAGAAATTCAAAGAAAGTGCTAGAAGATTTAAGGGGAGAAGTACTTGGCATGTTCACTGCAAAAAACATGTACATGGTGTCCGACGTAAGTCATGAAGTGTTACACACATAGCATCAAAAACGAAAAAAGGACCACCACGGCCCTTCAAAAAAGTGGTGAAGACGACATATGGTTCACACCATTGGCCTTCCAAAAACCCAGTTTGTACAAAGACAAAATAAGAAACAAGAAACTCTATCATCATCATCATGATCATCATCATCATCATCATGACTAAGAGAACCAGGAAAGGAGTTCACGAGAAACCTGCCTTTCCTTAGCCCTAAAACACTCCTCCTCCATCAATGGTGCTCTGCAGAGCGGGCAATTCATCTTCAGCAATCCAAACCAACCATCCAAACATGATCTATGGAACACATGGCTGCAACCCAACTTCCTCACTTCCTCCCCCCCCTCCATCTTACACAGGCAGACCACACATTCTCTCTCCTCCTCCTCATCTCTCTCACAAACCCCATATCCAAAACTTGGGTTCTTCTCCAGTTCCTCTGCCAAAACCATGATCTTGGCTAGCCCAAGACCCAGATTCCCATCCTCACACTCATGGGGATTAAAATGAACCAACCCAAGTGATTCTAGGAAGAGAGAGAGAAGAGTTCTCAAATATGAGACCCAACTGGCTGCTGTAACAACAAGAAATATAGGGATTGAATCGGCTGAAACATCTTCAATACCCCCATAAATCCCCATCTCTCTCTCTCTCTCTCTCTCTTGCCTATCTATGGGGGATAGTGAGAGAAGCAGTGTTTGTTTTTGTGGAAAGCTTGAGCCCTTATATAAGGGTGCACCCTCACTTTGGCTGACGTGAGAATACAAAAGAGACGGTGGGCCGTCCGTTCCAGAAAAAAAACAGGGCTATTTTATTAAGATCCCAATATACGTGGAGGTTAGGCCGTTTCTAATACTGCTATTCAAGTTTTTTGGTTGTGTTATTTTGACAAGTTTTTTGGTTTTCCGATAGCTCTCTGAATCGAATCTACATGACTCGAACCGTTTTCGAGACTAGGTGTCCATGCCTTGTGAGTAGGGTTGGTAAACGAGGTGAATGAGCCTGCCTCGTTTACCATTTAAGTCAGCTTGAGCTCGGCTCGTTTAAAAAAAATGTATTTAATTAATGATGAGATTCAAACCACAAACCCCTCATTAAAATGCCATACGCCCTTACCAACAGCACAAAACAATCAATCGAAAATAGTTGGTACACTAAAATTTTATATATTATAATTTTACGAGCACTCTTTGTTCTTGCTCGTTTTTAGATAACGAGCTACTCGTGGCTCGGCTTTCCAGCTACATGAAACAAACATGAACGACTTCATGGCTAGGTGAACCACGAGTAGCTCGGCTTGTTTCCCAGCCCTACTTGTAAGCCCAAGTGCACTTGGGTCAGATTTTGGATCTCAAAATACGTTTGGGGGTTGGGCTGGTTCAGATCCAGGACAGCCAAATTTTGCAAATCTGTCATTCGGACCCATATGCAACCCTAGAGAAAACGCATAAGCAAGAGTTCGTACCAGATGTAAACCCATTGTAGCATTTATTAAAAGTATTCTAACATAGTTTTCAATCTAGGACCTGTTCAGTCGATACATCAGTAATCTAAGAGGGTGTTTGCATGTCAAGGAAAACCGACATTTTCTGGGAAAACACATCGATGGGTGTGCGTTTCTGCGGTGCCCAAAATTTTGAAACAAACATGGGAGCATGAATTTACTTCGACGGGCATGCTAAAATGTACATTAGACCCCTCTTTTCCACGAAAACGGTTCTCATGGGGGAGGGTCCGATTCCATTTCCGTGGCAGTAGAATCCACTGTGACATGCAAACGCACCCTAAAGTAGGGGTGGCAAAACCTGACACGACCCGCCAACCCAACCGGCCAACCCGCCACTTAGGCAGGTTTGGGTTGGGCTTAAGCCAACCGGTTTAATACATGAGTCGACCCGCCTAACCCATTTATTAAATGGGTCGGGTTCGGGTTGTGGGTATGCCAACCCACCAACCCGGCTGTCCCATTTAATAAACGGATTAGGCGGGTGGGTCAACCCGACCTGCCAACCCGCCAACCCATCCGTCAACCCGCCAACCCATTTTCCCGACCCAACCCATTTATTAAACATGTTGGCGGGTCATGTCGGGTTACCCGTTTATTAAATGGGTTGGGTTAGTGTTTGCTACAGCCGACCAGTTTAATAAACGGGTTGGGTTCGGGTTGAGGTATGCTGACATGCCAACCCGCCAACCAGACCCGATTGCCACCCCTACCTTAAAGGCGCATTTGATGCGCTGCAAAAAAAAAAAAAAAACTTCCAGTTTTTGGTGAGACATCAAACATGTGATTAAATTTCCCGTCATTTTTTTCAAAAAGGAGAAAAAAGTTGCGCGTGGGGGACCATGCGACTTTTCTCCCAAATGAGTTTCTCCCTCAAGAGGAACTTTTCCAGTACATCAAATGCTCCCTAATGAGTCCCTCCAATATTATGAGATTGCAGGGTTTTCAGCTTAGAAATCAAGATCTCTAAAAACGAGGATCTCAGACCTGTCATTTTAAAAAAAAAGCGAATTGATGCATTGATTTGCATGTGATCTCTTTGATGCAAGTTGTTTTCATCAAATCTAATGTGATACGAATCCAGCAGGATTGATTTGATAAGAATTGACCTTTGAATCATATCTGCTAAAAACAAGACTTTAGTAATAAGATTTTGATGTTTTTACAACCATTCATTTTTGAATCGTTGAAAAATCTTGCACACAGGTTGGATCATGCTGATTAAGAAAATCTTCAGTAAAGGGAACATGTACGCATCAAATCTACTGGGTCAGATTTGATGAAGACAACCTGCATCAATGAAAAAACCCACCTGGGTTACGACGTTTGGGCATGAAGACAGAGATGAGTGGATCCGGTGACTTCCAAAATCAGTGTATGCAGGGATGGGAGTAAATGCAATTAGTAAAAACTTGGTCAATCCACCTCTGTGGTCAATGTTTGGAAACTGGTAGCTGGGATGGTCGTTTTATGCATTTGGGATGGAAAGTAAGGTTCATTCTCCTTTGTATCTTGGATTTGGCAGTTACCACTTCTTCAAATGCATAATCTCCATCCGACTACCAGTTTTCAAACGGAGACTAATTTGATGAATCCGAATCCTTGAGCGCTGTTTGGGTCGTAGTCACCAACACCATGATATCTTTTAAATTATCAGAAAGAAAAGCACGATATTTTGGCAGAATTTGTTGTTGAAATGAACATATCACGATTTTTTTCTTCACCCCATATCACGAGATTTTGTTGTTCCAATGAACATAGCATGAATTTAGTGTGGTATATTTGGTTTATCAGTAATTTATCGAGGAAAAGAAAACTACTCAATCATCTTTCATTTTTCGCTGATTTTGTTCTTTTTTGTGTTTTTTTGCTGTAGTTTTTCCTGATAAAACCATCAAAATCTAGCATTTTGAAAATTCTAGAAAGAATTGGCCACAAGAGTGCCATTTAGTAGTTTGGCCACAATGATATGGATCCATGGGGATTATGAGGAATTATGGATATTTGGAATTTCATATCATTCGGAATAAGAGCCCGAGATCTTAGAATTCCCTCGTCCAGGGTGAAAAGAGAGGAAGCAGAGGGAAATGGCCATAATGCTATGGAGTGAGGAGCTTTTAGATTGGATTGCCTCCTATTTTGAAATGGGAATTCCGTGCCAACTGTGAAATCCAGTGTTTGAAATGATTCAATATATATCTGAGAAGAAACCCAAATTCCTGGTTTGATACACCATTTCAAGAGGGCAGTGGTCGACTATCTGCATTTTATAAAACAGCCACCAGAGTTGGATACAAGTTTGGGAACTCAATATGGTAGGAAACCAATTCCCATGGAATTCCAAGCTAATGTACCCAAACGCAGTTAATTCAGTTGGTCTAGTGCAAAACCATGCTAGGGCTGACATCCACGTCGCATAAGCCAATATTGCAGGATGAGTTGCACCATAGCTACTTCCCACTAGGCCAACTTATTAACACATCTTATTTTTATTTATTTTATCTCTTTGTTGACATTTATCGAGAAGGAACCCTACTTCATCAGGTGGCGAGGACGGGAATGATTGCTACTATGCCATGTGGCCCACTTAGGAGTGTCAACACACTACAAGAAAAACATTAATTAGTGACGAAAATTTGCGACGGAAATAATCTGTCACAATTTTGCGATGGATTAGTGAGAAAAAATTAGTCATCCCTAAAATTGAAATTAGTTGCAAAATTTGCGATGGACAAATTTTGTCTCAAAATCCGTCGCTAATTAGCGACGAATTTGCAACAAAAACGTTCTGTCTCAAACTCCGTCACAACTTCGCGACGGATGAGCGACAAAATTTTTTCGTTGCTAATTCGTCACTAATTAGCGATGGATTTTGAGACAAATTTTTTTTTGTCGCTAATCCGTCACTAATTTTTGATGTAAAACGACCCATCTAGGGCACAAAATTAACTCTGCTCTCTCTCTCTCTCACCTCTTTCGCCGACCGCCCCCGCGCTGCTCGTCATCTCTGCCCCCGCTCTTCGGTGACCTACCGACAACTCCCTTAAAAAACTTCATCGGCCACCTCCCGTTCTTCTCCCTTGGTCGTTCCTCCTCTATCGCCCCTTTTCCTCGGGTGAGCCCTCTCTCCTGCTCATCGTATTCTGGCCACCCAACGCCAACGACCCCCACTCCGCGTCCGACCCTCTCAGGTGTTCTCTTCCCCCCTCTCAGTTGTCTTCTTCTTCATCTTCTTTCTTCTCGTCTCTCTTCTCCATCTTCATATTGGCCTGCAGCTCGTTGGCAACCCCACCCTCCCTCTGTCGCCCCTTTCACTCGTGTTGGCCTGCAGCTTGCCGACAACCCCACCCTCTCTCTCTGGCAGCCTCGCCAGGCATCCGACCCCATCCGTTCATCTTAAGTTTTCGTCAAGCAGATCGCCCCTGCCATTTCAGATTTCCAACAGGCAAGGGCTTCGCCATTGCCTCTCTGTATTCTGTCAGGCAAGGGCGAAGCCCCTGCCATCTGCTTGGTCAAAGCCTGCTCTGATTTTCGGCAGGCAAGGTCCTAGCCCTTGCCCCTGTTATCCCTTCGGCAGGCAGAGGCGAGGCCCTTGCTGTCTTTGGGTTTTCAGCACGAGGGCTTCGCCCCTTACCCCTTTTCATTTCCGTGTCCGATAAGGGTGTGTCCCCTGCCCCTTCTTCTTCTTTCATTTTGATTACTTAGCATGCTAATATGTTGTGCCTTCGCAGCTCGCACGTGCCCCACAACTTGAGACCTTTAGCTCGTATACTCGAAACATGTGCAACCCTCGAAACCCCCAAGGTAGGGGAAAGTGGATACAAGAATGCTAAGCAAAATATGTACCTTTATCTCATATATAAATGTGCATTGCAGATGTGTAGCAGAGCAAAATGCGCGATGCTTAATGCTAAGCATCGCATGAGGCTTAAAATGCCATGCAAAAAGAAACAAGAAAAATGTAAATATAAAAGCATGCAAATCAGGTAAATACCCGTGGTAAGTAAGTGATGCAAGCGCATCATATGTTATTTACTTTCTTGGATGCAATACTTTTCTGCTCAAACACTCACTTAGTTGTGGATCTCTAGGATTGTTTTGCTGGAGTTTGAAGATCATGCTGAGCATGATTTGAATGTATGAGAATACAAGTGCTCTTATTTTTATAGTTCGGATTTCATGCTAGTCATGGTAGTAGTTAGCAAGATATTGAAGTGTGTTTGTTGCAGGTACATGTTTGACATTGTTGTGATATGAATGATTGAATATATTGCAATGTTTGACATGAATATCCATCCTTGCATGAAGTTATTTTCAATTTGATTATGCATTTCATGTAAATTATATCATGAAAATATGTTTAAATTGAATGTATCATGTTTGTGAATGTGATTTCATCTTTCTAAATATTCTTGTGATATATATATATATATATATATATATAATCATTATATCCACCATCAATGCATGATAAATTAGATATTTTCTTCACCGACGCATTATTATGATTCTTTTTTAACTGATGAAGATAATATCCATAACATTATAATATAAAATGGCTACAAATCGTGAATAGATGTACTGTAGGATAAATGATAATGAGGTATCACTTGAATATATAGATGGTGTTGACAGTTTTATTGAATTTGCAACGACAAGTGTCAGTACAGTGGATCCCACCGGTCAGATCAGGTGCCCCTGCACGATGTCTAAGAACAATTCATTTGTAGAACCTCGTGGCGTTAGACATCACCTATACAAGAAGGGTTTTGTGAGTGGTTATCAGAATTGAATGCTTCATGGTGAAGAATTTTAGAATAATTTTGATGCACGGGTGGATGTGGTGCACGATAATCTATATGTGACTTTGATATTTAATGTCGCATGATCAGAACTAGGTTTTGCTATGGGTACTACTGATGTACCAACTGGGGTAGAGGAAGAAGCAACAAATGATGCAGCTAATAGATTTTATGAGTTACTTAGAGCTGCTGATGAGTCACTGTGGAATAGTTGTGAGAATCACACTATCTTGTTTGTTGTTATTCAACTACTAAATTTGAAGTCAGCGTATAATTTGAGTCAATCATGTTTTGACCGTCTGTGCTTTATTGTGAAAATTATGTTGCCAAAGATGAGAAATTGTCACAAAATTTCTACCGCGCGAAGGTTATGTCAATGCTCTAGGTATGGGGTATCAAAATATAGATGCTTATCCAAATCACTGCATGTTGTATTTCAAAGATCAAGAAAATAGCAGATCATGTTCATCATGTGGGCATCCTCGGTTCAAGCCAAAGACAAGAGGCAATGCTAGCACAAGGTCAAAAGAAGTGCCATACAAGTCACTCCGCTACTTTCCTCTCACTCCTAGATTGCAACGATTGTATATGTCTTCGAGAACAGCTAAACACATGAGATGACATGCAAATAAAGTTTGACATGATGAAGAGAAGATCACACATCCTATTGACTTAAAAGTTTGGAAGCACTTTGATCGTACTTATCAGACCTTCATAATAGATGTGAGAAATGTTAGACTCGGTTTATGTAAAGATGAATTTAATCTATTTGAGGGTAGATCAACCCCATACTCGTGTTGGCCAGTATTTGTCACCCCATACAACCTTCCTTCAAGCTTGTGTATGAAGCGTCAAAATTTTTTCTTGTCTCTATTGATCCCTGATTCGACGTCTCTGTGTCAAAATCTTGATGTATATTTAAGGTCATTGATTGATGAACTGAAAATACTATGGGATGACGATGTTCTCATGTACAATGCCCACAAAAAACAAAACTTCAATATGAAGGCTGCTGTTTTATGGATAATTAGTAACTTCCCTGCATATGATATGTTATCTGGTTGGAGCATACACTGGAGGTTGACATGTCTGTACTGCATGGAGGATACAAAATCTTTTAGATTGACGCATGAAAGAAAGCTGTGTTGGTTTGATTGTCACCATCAATTTCTATCCAACGACCATCCGTTCCGACGATAAAAGAATGCATTCTGAGCAGACACAACTGAAATAGAAGGTCCACCTACACGATTGTCTGACATAGAGATTTTAAGACGATTGTGATACTTTCTATATGGACTGACAGATGCCCGTAGTCCGACGCCCTTTCTTGAATTTGGAAAAGATCACAATTAGACAAAGAAATCTATATTTTGGGAACTACCATATTAGCTGACCTTATTGATACGACATAATTTAGATGTGATGCATGTGAAGAAAAATGTGTTTGATAATATGTTCAATACGGTAATGAATGTCAAAGAGAAAATAAAGGATAATTCGAAGGTTCGTATGGATTTAAAAGTAATATGTAAAATGCCAGAATTAGAATTTCAAGAGTATAATGGTAAAGTACTGAAACCAAAGGCAATATACATGCTAGGACCAGATCAAGTAAAATAGGTATGTCAGTGCTTGAGACAGTTGAGATTTCCAGATGGATACATTTTTAACATTACTCGAGCTGTGAAGATAGATGAAAGACAATTATATGGGTCGAAGAGCCATGATTGTCATGTCATTATGCAATGATTGATTCTCCTACAATTCTATGACATGTTAGACAAACTTATATGGGGGGTATTATCTGAGTTGAGTAGATTTTTTAGAACATTGTGTGCATCAGAAGTTGTAGTAACTGAGGTAAAGAATCTTGCGGATTCTGTCGTCACTATTATTTATCAGCTAGAGAAGATATTTTTGCCAGTATTTTTTGATGTTATAGAACATGTGATCATATATTTGCCATATGAACTTAGGGTTGGTGGTCTTGTGAAATATCGATGAATGTACCCATTTGAAAGGTATATTTTTATTTATATTTTTCTCTCTAATGCTATTGAGAATTTATTGTATTACGAGATGTATATTATTGACAGATGCATGTTAGAACCTCAAAAAAAAGGTTCAGAATAAAGCAAGAGTAGATGGTTCAATTTATGAGGCGTACACTTTAGAAGAGATTTCAAATTTCTCATCCATGAACTTTGAACCTCACATTCCAACACATTACACTTGTCGACCTCGTAATGATGATGGAGAACCAGTTACTGTGGTTGACAAACTATGAATATTTAAACCACTTAGGCATGCCTTTGGCAGTTGCCGGTCATGACTCTTGCAAGATCGAGAGCAAGACGCAACGCAAATCTATATCCTTTTTAATTGCTCAACTATCGACCCCAACATCGAGAAAGTATATTTAATATATTACACTAAGTTCTCTACGTACATACATAGTTTGATAATATAATTATTTGTTAAGTACACACGATTTGATCTGAAGTTGCGAAGAGAACTTTCACATCTCACTGATTCAGAAGTACAAAAAGAACGTGAAAATAAGTTTGTGGCATGGTTAAAAGAGTTGGTAAGGACGATGACATGTATTCTTTCCATGTAAACAACAATATGTTACTTAATTGGTCATGATTATAGTTATTGTTTATGCTTGTAGGTCCGCAATGGTGATGTTAATGATCAAGGAATATGTGATTTACAAAATGGTTCGACCAAAGTTGTGCAATGTTACAACGGGAACATCATAAATGGTTATCGATTCCATATAAAAGACTACAGTGTAAACAAGTCAACGATGAATAGTGGTGTGTGTGTCAAGGATAGAAGTTACGGTGAAAATGAACTTGACTACTACAATGTTATAGAAGAAATAATGGAGTTGATTTACTTAGGCATAAATAACAGGGTAACTTTATTCAAGTGTCATTGGTTTGATCATACAATAACAAGAGTCGACAAAGCTTCAAGCATTGTGGAGGTGAATCATAAATCAAGGTTTGATGAACCATTCATATTAGCATCGCAAGCTCAATAAGTTTACTATACTTCATATCCGAATACAAGGAAGTCAGATAGAAATGAATGGTGGGCGGTTTACAAGGTGAAGTCTAAACTATACACCGAGTATGATCAGTTACAAGAAGACAAGATTACTGAAGATGGTGATTACTATCAATCAGATGATATGTATGACTTCTCTTATGGTCACGATGTCACACATGGTTTGCATGTCACATCTGTATTGTTCGATGACACACGTATGAAAGAATGTGATCCAAATGATATACCAAGTGGATGGGCGCCCAATGAAGAAGAATACAAAGAGGACGAAGAGGCGGAAGAGGAAGAAGAAGAATATGAAAGTCAAACAAGTGATGAGGAAACATACTTGAGCTAGTGAAATACATCTTGTAATACATACCACATTACTTTCTCATATGCTCTTATGTTTGTAGTTCAGAGACCATGCTAGTCATGGTTATAGTTAGCAAGATATTGGAGTGTGTTTGCTACAAGTATATGTTTGACATTGTTGTGATATGAATGATTTGAGTGTATTGCAATATTTAATGTGACTGTTTCCATGCTTGTATGGAGTTATTTTCGATTTGATTATGTATCCACGTTCATGGAATTGCATATCATGTTACATTTCATGCATACTTAGCATGTACATGCACAGTTCATGCATAGTTATAAAATTGATTCATGCAGAACCTTTAAATCTTTATATTTCATGCATATGTCATGTACATGCTAAGATCAAGAGTTATGTAACTGATCCAAATAACATTTTTATTTGTTAGAATATGGTTCGTGGAGGTCATAGTGGTCGAGCACCCAATGGTCAAGAGCCAAGTGGAGGTTGTGATAGCCAGTCTCAGCCTTCGTCTTCATGTAATGCTTTGATAGATATATCATTTAAATAATTATATACTTGATTAGTTTAAATATGCATTATGTGAATTTCTAACTCATTGTTCTATATATGATGTTTTGCTTGAACATGACCCATCTACACCAGCTACTCATACACATCACGAGACAACACCGGATGCAGGGTCTTCTCAGTCTGACATATGATGACTCATTCAAATAATGTATATCGATAATCGATCGTAAGTATTTCATTGTCACTTATTCAATATTTATCTCATAAATAGTGTACATCGATAGTCGATTGTTAATGTGTACCAATTCATATGCAGCGCGAGGTCTAAGCCACAAGAAGTAATACGCGAAATTAGGAAGTCACTAGTTTAGCATCTTCCGGGACCGGTCGCTCAATGAAAAGAGTACCCGAAGGAGGTGTTGGACAGATTATGGTCCTTATTCATGGTATACAATTGTTTATCATAGCTAATGTGTTTCATATTTAATTTTTTGTTATAGTCATGTTTACTAACTTTCTGAAATTATTTGTAGGCTTCGAATCGCTTTTCGACTGTGAATAAGAAGCAGAACACGATGCAAGTGTGACAGAAGGTGGTTGTCATTCGATTTGCCGATATGTTGCACAATATGAAGACTATAACAAGAAAAACAGTCAGTGGGATAGATGATCCACTGTAGTGGAAGGACCATAACTCTTCTACTATAAGGTCAGATTATTGGGATGCAATGCGTGATAAGTGGGCGAGCCAGGAATTTTGAAACTGCTCAGCAAAGGCTACACAAAACCGTGCGAAGATACCCGATGCCTATATACACACAGGTGAATCTAAGACTTTTGGGAGCCACTGGAAGAAAATGGTAACTCATCAATATATATATTGTCAAATTTATAAGTATTTTGCATACTTTTTAATTGATTTTTTTATCATTTAACCTTGCATGAAGTAGAAAAAGAAGATATTGTGCCTTACAAAGATGTGTTTGTTGAAACACATAAACGTAAGACCACGATAGATTTCGTATCAAAGAAGGCGAGAGCGACGATGATATGTATTTATTATATTAATAAATATTGTAATATACAAGTTACCATGTATTACATTATCATAAATATTATAATTCTTAATTATTAATTCATACTGTAATAATTAATTTATAGAAGTCATACGAGTAGCAGATAGTAGAACGATATGGCGATGACTCCACTCAGCATCCGCTTTTTGATCCTGCAGCATGGGTCGCTGCAATCGGTGAGCCCAAAAAGGGTTGTTTGTTTGGGTTTGGGAGTAACATGAACACCACACCAATCGTTGCCTCCTGTAACCAGGGTTCTCAGAGTTCTCTCGCCAGCATCAACTCTCACAGTCCGGTTGACCCTGCTATTTCTTGGGATGGTGTCCACCAGCTTCTTCAGGACACAATGCGTGACTTTTTACATGAATCCATTCTCAACCTTGTCCATAATGAGTTGCGCAACTTTTTTTGAGACAGGGGAACTTTATTTGCATTCAACATAAGCTTCAGTGCCCGTTAGGTATAAAGTTTCATGTCATTTATTTCATGTCGTTAGATTTTAAGCTAGTATATGCATGATTGAATACATATATGCATGATTGAATTACTATGATTTTTTTGACACCTTTAGAACACATATATGCATGATTGAATCACTATACAATTTTTATGACAGCCTTAGAACACATATATGCATGATTGAATTACTATAATTTTTTTTGACAACCTTACAACACATATATGCATGATTGAATCACTATGAATGTTTTTTGACAACCTTAGAACACATATAAGCATGATTGAATCACTATGAAAGTTTTTGGACAATCTTAGAACACATATAAGCATGATTTTATTACTATGAAATTTTTTGACTGCCTTCTAACATATATATGCATGATTGAATCACTATGAAAGTTTTTTTGATAATCTTAGAACACATATAAGCATGATTGAATCACTATGAAAGTTTTTTGACCGCCTTATAACACATACAAGCATGATTGAATCATTATGAAAGTTTTTTGACAACCTTAGAACACATATAAGCATGATTTCATCACAATGATTTTTTTGACTGCCTTATAACACATATATGCATGATTGAATCACTATGAAAGTTTTTTGACAACTTTAGAACACATATGAGCATGATTTCATCACTATAAAAGCTTTTTGACTGCCTTATAACACATATATGCATGATTGAATCAGTATGATTTTTTTTAACAACCTAAGAATACATATAAGCATGATTTCATCACTATAAATTTTTTTAACAGCCTTATAACACACATATGCATGATTGAATCAATGTGAAAGTTTTTTGACAACCTTAGAACACATATGAGTATGATTTCATCACTATAAAATTTTTTGACTGCCTTATAACACATATATGCATGATTGAATCACTATGAAATTTTTTGACTGCCCTATAACATATACATGCATGATTGAATCACTATGAAAGTTTTTTGACAACCTTAGAACACATATGAACATGATTTCATCACTATGAAAGTTTTTTGACTGCCTTATAGCACATATATGCATGATTGAATCACTATGAAAAATTTTTGACAACCTTAGAACACCTGTAAACATGATTTCATCACTATAAAATTTTTGGATTGTCTTATAACACATATATGTATGATTGAATCACTATGAAAGTTTTTTGACAACCTTAGAACACATATAAGCATGATTTCTTCACTATGAAAGTTTTTTGACTACCTTATACCACATATATGTATGATTGAATCTCTATGAAAGTTTTTTGACAACCTTAGAACACATATAAGCATGATTTCCTCACTATGAAAGTTTTTTGACTACCTTATACCACATATATGCATGATTAAATCACTATGAAAGTTTTTTGACAACCTTATAACACATATATGCATGATTGAATCACTATGAAAGTTTTTTGACAACCTTAGAACACATATAAGCATGATTTCATCACTATGAAATTGCTTAACTTCCTTATGACACATATATGCATGATTGAATCACTATGAAAGTTTTTTAACAACCTTAGAATACATATAAGGATGATTTCATCACTATAAAAGTTTTTTGATTGCCTTATAACACATATATGCATGATTGTGATACATAACACATGTATTTGACAACCGTATAAACCATATATGTTTGCTTGAATCACTATGACATTTTTTTGACACCCTTAGAACACATATCTGCATGATTAAATCACTATGAATTTTTTTTGTCAGTTTTAGAACACATATCTGAATTCTGTTATTGTCCTTCACTTTATTGCTAGTCTATGTGTCATTCGGCCATGTCACTTTGATTTTCTTAGATTAGGTGGATTGCATATAATTTATTTTATTATATTTTGTTTATCAATACTAACATTTCAGTTCTCTTGTAGGATGCTGGAGATAATCAACGTAGAGGAGTTGATGTTGGCATGGATGAAGGGGCAGATCGAGACAATGGAGAGAATGATGCTCTGAATCTTGGCAATGATTAGATTCATATGTTGAATTTGTTTCACGTACTTGTTGTTTCAAACAAAACTCTTTGTATATGTTCACTTGTAACTAATTAGAACTTGGCGAGGATTATAGTGGGTTGTTAAATTTGTTTCACTTATAACTTGTGTTAAATTTGTTGCACCTGCTTTGTATATGTATTTTTTATGTGTACTTTATTTTTTATACACAGGTTATATAAATTGTATAACGATAATTTTTTTCTTGATATTTATATTTCAAACAAATTTTTTTTATTTTTTAAAAAATTTATGATAGATTAGTGACAGATAATATGTGTCGCTAATATCCATCACAAATTTAGCCATCAATTAGGGATCAATATTTATCTGTCTCAAAAACTGAATCGACCAATGTTTTGCTACAAAATGTAATCCATCACGAATTTGTCGATAAATTGGTGATGAAATTTAGCGATGGATACGTATTTATCATTAAATTTTAGCGATGGATTATCGATGAATATGTATCTGCCACAAAACCAAATCAGTCCTTATTTAACGATGGATCATGACATTCGTTAATCCGTCACGAATTAGCGACGGAAGTTGCGACAGATCAGTTCTATCACTAATTAGCGACCAGGAAATTGCGACGGACACTATCCATTGCTAAGCCGTCACAAATCCGTCGCTAAATGGATTAACGATGGATTATCATCGGATGACGTCCGTCTCTAATTCACATAATTCTTGTAGTGACAGGTCGGGTTTGGTTCAAACCATATGGAACCAGACCCAAACCTGACTTAAGATGTGGTACCGGGTCGGGACTCGCTCTAATCAGACCCACCATAAGAGAAATCGTACCTCAATCATATAAGGATTACATGAACCAGACCCTGTAAAATAATATTTTTTATCATTTTTATATTGAAAATTTATGGATCTTAATGGAAACTCATGTCTGATATGAAATTTCACAAACCATACCCTCCTCCATATATTAATTGAACCCTTCGACTCCGATTCGGATTCTAATAGAGCCTTATTATGTATCGCCAAATCCTGACCCTATAGGGTTTGGTACGGGTCGGGTCCGGGTCAAACCTGAACCACGCCTAAGCTCACCCCCAAATGGTTAAATTCCCTTGGCTACGCCCCTTGTTCACTAGAGAGCCTATTGCTTTTGCCTTACGCTAGAGGACGTGTACCATGGGTATCGAACTTTTGACATTCTTCAACATGAATGCTTTAAGCTGACTACCTAGCCAGGTGTGAGGAGCCCTTGTATTTGGTTATTACATGTTCAGTTGTCACTATCATTTATGTGAGAAATGAACGGATCAAGATCCATGAACTTAGTTTTGAAGGCTTATTCTAGAAGAGCTGACATTGATGATCTCCGAATCCACCGACTATGCTATTTTAATTATTGGGGTTCCTAATCCTACCTAATTTGGTTGAAAATGGAGCTTCATAGTTGTAGTCATGAGGTTTGATAATAAGGACAATCAATTAACCCTAAGATTATTTTATTGGCTAGCCTCCATGCGTTGCTCATGGTAGGCAGATATATCAGATCCGATCCAACATGTTTAGACAAGGCCCGGATTCATCTGCCCAGATGTGGATGCAACAATGGGTTCAGTTACCCAATTCGATCTTATTAAACAATTCTTCATAAGCAGACACTAAACTTCTTAAATTAAATTATAGCGAGTGCCATGAGTGAGATCTGCATAAGATCTTGCATCAACTTAATTCGATAATAGTGGCCCTAATGGATAGTTGAATCCAATGCCACCCCTTGTATTTAGACGAGTCCAGAGGACTCTTTTGTCTTACTATTGGCCAGGTTTATCACTTTGACAACTACCAAGAATGTACATCCATTAGCTATAATGTCTTCGGCCCCACTAGGACATGGCAATGGGTTCGGATCCAAACTGATTGAATCCATATCAACCAGGAGCATGGTCATGTTCTCAACTTCTTACTTGGACTTGAACCCAATTCGGGTTCATCAACTTTCACATCAAAAGGTTGCTAGGCAACAAGGCCAACCTGGTTTTTAATTGGACAAGAGACAACAGGATCTGTATCTGATCACATACATTCCAACCCATATGCAGGCTGGATCCAGGTCAGCTCAAATGAGACGTTCTGGTCTGGGCCCAATCTGCTTAATGCCCAAAAATCTTATGACTCCTCGCACCAAACGTCAGTGATCAGCTCAAGATATGATGACCCACCATGATGTGTGATTTTCTTGACACTTCGCTTAAAAAAAAAGGAATAACAAATATTGTCAGTCTGCTATCATATATATAAAAAAGAAGTTTGTGATTCATCCTAGTGCAAAGATTTTGTGTAATTTGAGTTTTAAATTCCCAATGGATCTGAGAGAGAGCAACCATAATCTCTCTCTCTCTCTCTCTCTCTCTTTAAATAAATAAACAAATATATATAATTCAATATAAATAAATAAATAATATATATATATATATATATATATATATATATATATATATATATTAAAAATGGTTGGCCAGACGAGTTCGAAACATATGAGAGAAAAAATTGTACATTTTTTTTTTGCAGATCTGATTCTCTAGATGAGATTTATGTATTTGGTTTAGTAGAAATTGACCTTTGAATCATATTTTTCTAACGTGTATCTTCAATTTTATAATGATTGAAAAATCAACATCCCACGATGTACCTAATTTTTAACCTTCAAAAAATTGTATTTTTATGTCAAAAATCTGACTCCTACTATTTTGACTCAGAACACATCCAGCGGGTGAAATTTGATCAAAACAATCTCTTCCTATTAATTTCAATATAAAAAATATAAATATAAATATAAATAAATAACTACATAAATAAATAATTATAAAAATAAATAGACTAAGTGTAGCTGCCTATCAAGCTTTTAAAGGATTTTTTTTAACTCTGGTCATACATATATGTTCTACATTTTGATTTTATAGAAATCGACTGTTGGAACATCCGATTCTGATATGTTTTTATAAGGTTTAAAAAATGATGGTATAAATTTTTTATAAATATTTAAGGCTTAAAAATCATATTTTTATTAAAAAAATATGATCCAAGTATCGTTTCATACCAAAATGACTAAGAACGACCCAAGAACACCCACTTGCTCCTGCTAGGCCAAGCCAGAAAAATAGCAGAATGCTACCATTTTTTCTATACATATCAAGTAAAAATTATTTGAAAGTACGATTTTTGGAAGGTCCTAACAGGACCTAAAGAAAGAGGGTTACGGTCATTTATATAGGGTTTATATTTGATGCAAACCATTGTACCTACAACCAGGGTTGAATCTCACGATGTGAACTGTAATGACAAAATCTAACCTAATAGATGTGTTGAGCATGCTCTATTTATTAGGAATAGACTCTTAGATCATATTTTGTAGATGCAAAAACATCTTTTTGTAAGTAAAAAAAAATTGGTCTTCATAACCATTAATTTTTGGATCACAGAAAAAACCTATATACCGGTTGGATTCAGGCAGTTCAAAAGTCAATTCACACTAAACAAAACCTGTAAATCATATCTATGGTGTTAGATGTGAGAAAACTAACAAACCAGGGGATTCCATCTTATTTGCTACATTGTTTGTAAATACTGTAAAATCTTAACTCTCTCTCTCTCTCTCTCTCTATATATATATATATATATATATATATATATATATATATATAGGCACAGTCAACAAGGTTGTTGAGGTTGGAGACTCCGAACATATCAAATCAAAGTGGAAAACAACGGAAAAGGATGGTGCATGCAGACCACATGGCACAGTTCATGAATTTTATGACATAGGACATCCACAATTTGTTCAATTAAATATCAGCGAAAGTTCCGACAATGGACAAAAAAGTAAACCTGAAGTCTGTCGAAGAATTGGAAAAAAGTTTGCAACGCCAATGCCATGTGAAACTCGAAATGTATTTAATATCGAAACTCCAAGAAAAGAAGCAATCACGTCTGTTTAATACCACAATAACTGTGTTAATCTATCCTCCAAATTTTATCTTTTTTTCTTCGGAATTTATACTTAGATTAAGTATTATTTAGGCTGTTATGGGTGTCTTAAATTCCGATCCCTCTCCCTTGCATGACCCTTCCTCAAAAATATTTTGAAGAACGTGTAATATGAGTTTTCAATGAGGTTCATGGTGGCAAAGCAGGTTATATGTTTCCCCCAGAACATGGCCGGTACTGAGTTCTCATGTTCGGGGCTTCCAAATAGCGCCACGTATACGATCGAGAGCGGCATGGTTCCCGATGACAGTCCGCATCATACTGCATCGTAATTTGGTGCCACAACAAAGACTTAAGTACCCTTTACCGCCATTCGCTTCATCTTCCTCGAACGGACATAAATGCCCTCTTTCTAGAAAACTGAACCGTCGGTTCGTGAAAAGGACAAAACTGCCCTCCATCGTTATCGCGCCAAAACGTTCCGCAGAGTTTGCGTATGTAGCAAGCGTTATGTTGTAGGATTCAAATAGTTCGAAACAATCCATTCTCGCTCTAAGCACTCTACCGGAGATTCTTTGCTTTCATCTGCAGTCGTCAGAGCATCCTTTCCCTTTGTTCCAGAGCATCTGTTTCCGTCTGACCACTGCTTACTCTACAGTTGGAATATCCAATTCTCCCATCGTTTCGGTGAGTTTCGTGTAAGGTTTCTTTCTTCAATCTGAACTTTGCTTCTTATACAACGATTTGTTTCTTATGAACCCAAATATTCCGACGATTTCTAATCATGATGATCGTATAATGTGTTGTGCATGTTAGCAATGTCTGCGCCTCATCAGATTAGAGATACCCCATCGTTCTATGGGTTGTCTATTAGAGAAGTGATCCACCAGTCCCATCTATCTAAGGTTTTTGAAAGATACCAAAATATACTTAAGATTGAGAACGATGAAGACAAGGAAAAGCCTTGGAATCGTATTATGCGGAAGATTATCCATCAGATATCGAGGCTGCGGACCAAAGGAAGAACTCTGAAGAACGAAAGATGCAAAACAAGGATGACGAAGAGAAGGCAAAGGCAAGAAATATTGCTGAAAATTTGAAAAGAAGGCTGAGGATTGAGGCACGGGTGAGGGAAAAGAGGAAGAAGAATGATGAGAAGTTTCAAAGTTATGTTAGATATTTAGTGGATGAAACTGAGGCAGAATGTAAGAGGAGAGGCTTGGAGCGCAGTGCAATGTTTAAGAAGGCATGGCTACTGAAGAAGGAGGAGGAGAGGCGAAGGCAAATGAATAAGGAGGAGGAAAAGAAGGAACAAAATATTCCTCAGTATGAGGAAGAAAAGGAAAGGCGAATGAGAGAGAAGGAGTTTGAGGAAGCTAAGGAAATGCAAAGGCAGGAGAACGAGAATGAGGAAAAGAAGGAAATGCAACAAAAGGAGAAGGAGGAGGAAGAAGAAAAGGAAAGAGAAATGAAGAAGCAGGATGAAGAATTCCAGTAAAGAAGGAAACAAGAACTGGAAGAGAAAGAAAGGCGGCGAAAGGAGAAGGAGGAGGAAGAAAAGGAAAGGGAAAGGAAGAAGCAGGAGGAGGAATTGCAGGAAAGGTTAAGGAAGAAGCAGAAGGAAGAGGCGAAAAGGGAGAGAGAAATGAAGCAGAAGGATGAGGAGAAAAAGCAGAGAGAAAGGAAGGAGAAGGAGGATGAGGCGAAAAAGGAGAGAGAAAGGATGCAGGAGGAGAAAAGGGAGAGAGAAAGGAAGCAGAGGAAGGAAGAGGAGAAAAAGGGAGAGAGAAAGGAAGGAGAAGAAGGAGGAGGAGAATACAGAGAGAGAAAAGAAGCAGAAGAAGGAGGCAGAGAAAAGAGAGAGAAAGGAAGGAGAAGGAGGATGAGAAAAGGAAGGATAGAGAAAGGATGGAGAAAGAGGGCGAGAAAAGGAAGGCGAGAGAAAGGCATGCGATGGTGGAGCCGGTAAAGATGGAGATTGAAATGCAATTGGAGGCAGTGGACCCACCAGAAAGTCCCAGGTTGGATGAAAAACAACAGAAAATAGCGATGAAGGTAAATATATCCGTTCTGTCTGTGAAGATTTAATAACATGTTTAACGATTTTGGTATAGCGATTACTGTGTTAGGTATTAATTTGTATAGCGATTACTATGATAGTCTCTCTGCAACCAATATTATTTATAGCGGTTAGTAGAATAGTATTTATAAGTACAAATGAAACTAAATTACAATTGGTAGGAATAATATGTTATTTTGTGTTACAGGGAGTTCATAGGAGAAGTAGAGCAATAGGTGAAAAGCTCGGAGGTCGGTGTCAATGGCCTGTAGTTCTGTCGTGGTATGGTCAGCTGAGTGCATATCAGAAGGACCGATTACGAAATATGCACTTCGGTGGCCTTTTGGACCAACAATATTTTGAAACTTGCTGGAATACCATGACCCACCTGGTAAATAAATGGAATGATAAGACAAACACATTCCAGTTTGACTCTTTTGAGATCACCATGACTCTAGAAGATGTGGCGAGGATCACTGGCCTTAAGTGCAATGACAGTGCTGTCCTGTTACGACATTCAAACTATAACGCAAGGGAGAAATGCACGGCCCTGTTTGGAATGTCGATGGATGAATGAAGTCAATGTATTTCTGGTGGAATAAATTCCACATCAATGAAGGTCTCATTTTTTCGTAATAAATGGGAAGGCCACTCCGCTACTTGTGCATCTGAAATAGCTGACCAAGAGTTGCGCGACTTCCTTCTATATTTTTTTGGTCTTACATTATTTTCTGATTATTCTGGTTCGAGAATAAGTTCCATGTGGCTGCAGTACCTGGCAGACTTAGATGAAGTAGACAACTATGCCTGGGGTGCCGCTATGCTCGCACACTTGTACAGTCAACTCCACCGTGCGAGTAACGGTACGAAAACAGTTGGTGGATTTTGGCCATTTGTTCAGGTATTTGTTGATTACATACTTAGTAATTATAGAACAATCTCATTGCAGGTTGTGGTGTTACTAATAATATTGTTTCTGTTAGGCCTGGGCGTTGGAACATATTATCCCATTGCGTCCTCGTTGTTGCCCTCCGATTTGTGGTTTTCCAAAGATCGGTCGTTGGGCTAGAATAAACATCGCAGTTTATAATGCTAAGTCCATTTTAGATGGGCTGCAACTAAACAAGGTAAACGTTCTAAAATTGTTTACAATCGCGACAGCATTTACCATTGAGTATTATAAATCGTTGTAATGTTCAGCATTCTTAAGTATCCATCGCTGCAGGATTGTCTTCCGTAGTACATATCGTTGTTGCCATATCATGCGTAAATAAATGTTAATATATTTGTCATTCGTTATTAAAAAGAATTACCAATGTACAGGTTTTGTGGAGACCTTATGGAGATGGGGAGGACGATGATGAAGACGTTGTTGCGGTGGCTGCTAGATTGTCTTACCGCGATTTGTGGCTATTCTGTAATTTTAAAGCCGAGTTGCAGCAAGGTAGTCGAGTTCTTCTACAATCTGGCTTGGGGCAGTCTATCCCAAATAAGCCTTTGGAAGTGAGAAGAAAGATGAATAGTGGTGGGGGCAAGAACGTGAATTGGCCCGATCGCTACAGGGACGAATTATTAAATTGGAACTCAGGTGGTTTGATCCCTTCTATTTGGAAACCACATGAAGGACGATAATTTGATCCCTTCTATTTCAAAAGGTATTGGGAACCAATGCGGCGAAATCTGAAGATTGAAAAAATTATGAACCCATGCCTCCCAACTGCCCCTTCTCATGTTGCAGCCCAACCTCTACAACCAAAACGTCGTCTCTCTCCGGTTACTATGACTGGTCCCTCAGTAACAAATTGCGAGGAAGAGCAAACACTTGCACTAAAAGAGAACATTGTCTCTGCCGCAAGGTTCGAAGTTATGAAGAGGGAGAATAAGAAATTAAGGGCAGAAGTAAGCACTATGGGGATTCAATTGAACTTAGTGGTAGAGATGATGACCAGTTTTCTTAATAA
Organism: Nuphar pumila; assembly: GCF_984573655.1. NCBI lineage: Eukaryota > Viridiplantae > Streptophyta > Magnoliopsida > Nymphaeales > Nymphaeaceae > Nuphar > Nuphar pumila. Next base: position 43,515,837 of record NC_143255.1, read on the forward strand.
AGGTCTCGCAACAAAGATGCCACGCAGGATAGACAGTGCACAAATAAAAAGTGAGAGACAATTCTATGATATTTCATCTGATTCGTCAAGTGCCTCAGAATAAATCATAGTTTTTCATTTTATCACGCTAGGTTTTTGTTGTAATTGTATAATGAGTTGTAGTAACGTGACATTCTTTTATTGTTTAATTCTTTTTTATTACATCTTTTCGTCTGTGGATCTCTGAAATAAATAAACTTCAATAGAAAATAGATGTTTGTTCAAAAATCGTGGCATTGCCTAACCTCTCTAGCATCGCTAAGATATATCATTTCTGTTTAGCAATCGCTGTATTTGTCTCCGCCTCGAAAGAATATCGCAATAAGAATTGGCGATGTAAGTCTTGAACAATAATTTAACGAGTTCTGACGGCGTAAATGATAACAATCAATAGCGATAAGAAAAGGGTTTGTCGTTGCATGAATATATCGATGTATCCATATACGATAATCAATAGAATAATCGTGAAAGATTATTCATACCCAAAAGCTTGTTATAATGCGATCGACAAACGACAAGGTTTTTATTATTTAAAAGTGAATAATTAAATTTCGGGGGTGTTTCGGAAAAAGTTCGGCATGTGAGACGACGTATTTTTAATTATTTCTATCGAAAAAAGGGCGGTTTGTGGAAAGACGTATTTTTAAATTTTTTGAAAGCAATCATTTAATTTGGCGGCGGCTATCGAAAATAGGGCGGCATGCGAAAATACGTATTTTTATCTATTTAAAACGCAATCATTTAATTAGCGGGCTGTTTTTCGAAAATGTCTGGCATGTGAGACGACGTATTTTTAATTATTTCTATCGAAAAAGGGCGGTTTATGGAAAGACGTATTTTTAAATACTTCGAAAGCAATCATTTAATTTGGCAGCGACTATCGAAAAAAAGGGCGGCATGCGAAACAACGTATTTTTATTTTTTTAAAACGCAATCATTTAATTAGCGGGCTGTTTTCGAAAAAGGGCGGCATTTTCGAAAAAGGACTTTACCTTTGTATTTGACTGAGGACGGCGTTTCCGTATCTATGTTGCAAAGGTGGCATCGATATCTCCGTCCAGGCATGGCGCCGAAGAAGGAGACAATCAGAGCAGTACGACCAGCCATGGCGTCCAAGAAGACGACTACGGGGCCAATACGACCCGGCACTGCGCCAAAGACGATGGAAGCACTACGACCGGGCACGGGGCCAACGGAGAGGACGGTGGGAGCAAAACGACCAGGCACGGCGCCAACTGAGAGGACGATGGGAGCAAAACGACCAGGCACAGCTACAACGGAGAGGACGATGGGAGCAAAACGGCCAGACACGGCATCGAAGAAGAACACAACCACATCCACATTACCAGCATTAGCGCTTAAGACGTATATTTTTTGAAACGCCTGAGCGGTTTAATCAATATTTTCCTTTTCATGTCGTATTTGGACTATTGTTGTTTACTATACACAACAATTTCAATGTCGAATCCTGAATACCACGCTCATGGTGCACACAGTTCAACATCCACAGGCAAGGTTGGGCAGCAACGCCCTGACGAGTCCGTAGATGACATCGAGCAGATGCAAGATGAATTTGCAGTTGGGAACACTATCAATAATTTTGTAAGTATTTAACCACTATCAAATTCTACGTCGTTCCGGTTTGTATGTTTTGAAGTTCGTAAATTTGTGCAACCAGACAATGTGTGATTTTGTCAATTACATCCAGAGCAAGCCAACGAGCAATACAGTACGCATCATCACCCCTTATTTCATGGTATGGTTGTTCCGCTGTTGTTTTGTTTGTTTTTATTACATATTAAAGTTTCTTGATGGTTAAATCTTACTATTTCGTGCAACAGATATACGTCCGGCGAAAGCCATACAACATTGGATTCAAAGATGCAGTACCTTGTTGGAACAACGATGATGAGTGCCTAGACATTTCGAAATTTGGAAAGGTAAGTGAACAAACCTCTTCTCAAAGGTTTAGTCGTAACATCCCCATCACGATATGTCTCTGGAATGAGAAATTATTTTTTCGATTCGCAGATTTTACTTCCTACACTCTGGCAAAATCCCGACTATTGGGTCCTATACGAGATGAATTTTATGGAAAAACAACTATGGTGCTACAACTCATTGGACTGCCACAGTGGCGTAGAACGTGACGCTATGCATTTGGTAAGATTGTGGCCATAGGTGAATCGTAGCTATTCGAGGTGGACCAAAGTGTAATATATTATCCCTTTATCACAGGCAAGATTCCTTAACGAGGCTATGGGTGTCGACATTGTCGAGTGGATGTTGCTCTGTGCTGACGATGCTCCTTTACAAAGTAATGGGGTCGATTGTGGCATATTAGTAATGAAGCATATTGAAGCAATATACAATGGAATAGATGTTACTTTCCACGCTGTAAGAGCTTTGTATCCGATGTTATTGTTTATTCCTGTTATATATTCGTTTCACATTACATGTTTTGTTGCAGGATATTATGCCGGAAATACGCGACGAAATATGCGAAGAATTGATTGAGTTTAAAAAGAACGACAAACAAAATATGTTGTCTTCCTCTCCGCCATCACCGTTCTCGCCCTCCTCCTCGACAGCAACCCAGTCGGTGCAGTCGCGCTGATGATGGCCAGCAGAATCTTCACCACGTTGTCTTCCTCTCTGTAGCGAGGAGGTCTCAGCACAACCGCCGTTCCGGTGACAGGTGTTCATCTCGTTCCGGTGACGGGTGTTCTACGAAATGTAAATCGTAATCAGAAATAGTTTTGTGTCGTATGCGCATTATCAATGCTGATAGAAGTTGTTCTTCAGTAATGAAAAATACTGTACGGAGATAGATATTTCTAAAAATCGCATTCAGTGAACGTATCAATAAGAAAGGTTTGTTCTCAGAAATCGCTGTATTGCTGAACCTACAGTAAAGTACGCCTAAGGCGATTTTTTGGGACGCGTGTGGACGTATTTTTGGATTTATTTGAGATCGAAAAATTCGGTCCAATCGCATTGATTAATATTTGGAATAGCCCCCACATTGTTCAATTTCATTAATGCAGAGTGCATTTTGACTGGTTTTGGTGTTTGTTCTTAGAAATCGCTGTATTGTTGAACCTACGGTAAGGTACGCCTAAGGCGATTTCTTGGGACGCATGTGGATGTACTTTTGGATTTATTTTAGATCAAAAAATTCGGTCCAATCGCATTGATTAATATTTGGAATAGCCCCCACATTGTTCAATTTCATTAATGCGGAGTGCATTTTTACTGAAGATTTGCTTTTGGTTTAATGAAACTGACGTATATACTTGAAAACTGACGGAGGGTGATAGGACGTTTCATTAATATTTGATTGACGCAACACACACTTCCACTTTGCTTCGCGAATAAGGAACCGACAAATCGATAATATTCACACCGATAAGTTTTCATGATGGTAGCAGTGTAGTTGACGGTAGACCACTAAGCGTATCGCTTCGTACTATTCGTAAAATACGAAAGCTACATTAATGGCCGTTATTCACCACTTTTTTCATATGTCAGCAATAAAGCGATGTTTAAGCATACAACATTTCATAGCGATGTTGAATATTATCATTTCGAACATTAGAAGTCTTTGTTCATTAAAATACATCGCAGTCTCACTCAGCGACTATCAACCACGCCGGTTGAGCGCACATCTTTTATCAATTGCAAGCCTTTTAGATGCTTGCGAGGCCTCCTTCACTTTCTCCTCTGCAATTAGAAAGGACGTCAATTTTTTGCAGAGTTCTTCGCGAAATCCGGGTATATCAACCTGCAAAAACAGATTGTAAGGTAGAAGCAATAAACATGCACTTAATCCCCAATAACAGAGGCGAAGAAATGGCATACAACGTCGAATAAGGGTTCTGCACCATTGTATATTGCTTCAATGTACTTCATTACAAATACCCCGCAATCAACGCCATTATCTTGTAAAGGAGCATTGTATGCCGTGCGATAGATCCACTCGCTAGCATCGACTCCCAAAATGGCTTTGAGGAAACCGATCTGAGAATAATGCGATCGACAGTAAATTCATAACCCCAGTACACGACTTGTTCCTCACATAGATATTGAAACTTACGAGATGGGAAATGTCTAGCCGTAAACCACTGTCAACTTCCAACGAATTGTAACACCATAGTTGTTTTTCGCGTAAATCCATCACATATAAGACCCAATGCTTTTCAGATTGCCATAGTGTAAGAATCAATATCTGCAAATAGATCGAAAAATTGATGTTAGCACTTGTTATGCTGTAATATTGCACTCTAGGTTTGTTTTCTTACCTTTTCACTTGACAAAGGGTCTCTGCATTGATTACCGTTAACCCAATAAGGTATGCCGTCTTGAAATCCACTAGAGTATGGCAAACGACGTAAGATAGTCTGCAAACCCAAACATTGCTAACACTAACGATAACATACGAATCAATTGAAATAAATCAATAACGGAAAACAACATAAAATAAAACCGATATACCATGAAATACGGGCTTACGACGCATACAATCTGGCTTGGTGCGCTGCTTTTAATATAACTGACGAAATCAAATATAGTCTGTTTGCAGCAAATATGTTGTTGTTAACGGACATACACATGACTTACGTATATAGACAACTGCTACTAGTTTCATACTAACAAAATTACTGATCATGTTGTATTGTGCGAATTCACTCTGCATTCTGTTGATGTCCTTCAGGAGTGATTGATTAAGTTTTTGCCCAACTTTGTCGGTGGATGTTCGACTGAAATGAATGCGGACATTGCAACGAACGATATTGAAATTACATTATACAGTACACAAAACACAAATCGCAAAAAACAACATGAAACAGACGGATTTTGATGAAAATGTAGACGATGTGTAGACAATATACCCATGATTCACCATTGTTGATCGTGTAACTATCTTCGTCTGTGTAAGTTTGTATGTATGAAGGAACCGTCTATTTGATTGTTGCTGGTTCACGAAGTAGAAGACAAACACAGCTTCTAGTACTCGTGCAACTATTTATGACCTAAAAGATGTACTGCTCAACCAACATGATCAATGAGTATTGTACGACAAATCAAACATTTATTATTATCCGTTGTAACTGAGTAATTCCACTTCATATTCGCTGCATGGCGATTTGTGGTTATCATTGAATAGCGATTTGTGCAACAATACTCGGCTTTTGTAAAGGGTGTTAGTCAACGCCGATTTGCGGTGTTAAACGATACTAGTATAAATTGATAGTGAACGTTTGTCCATAATAACCCCATGGATCTAAAAAAAAACCCACGGGTTGAACCACATATCTTAAGAAATGAAGTGAGGAAGAGAAAAGACACATTGAGTAGCCTTTTATTTATAATATATGGATACAACATTTCACATGATAACAATAATGATTTCAAAAGGCAATTGGAGGTGTCACAGGAATCTCGTGTGGGCCATTAATTTAGTTGTTATGCCTCTTTGCATGCCTCGATCTCCACAATGCCGGTTTTGTTTTTGCGTTTATAGTCATTTGTCACTGACGACTTGCGGTCCGTGGATGGATTTGCTTAAATCGATAGATAGCGATTTTTTGCTTCTGCATGAAGTCGATCGATGACATCACTGTATGGCGATTTGTGGTTATCGTTGATTAGCGATATGTGGCATCACAACATAGCGATTTGAGGGTATTGTTCGACTGTCGATCTAAGCGCGATGACAATGGTTGTTCAAGTAAGCTTTTTTGGGGCATTGACCAAGGTTGCGCTTCATTTTATGATCCAAGTAGGCTTTCAACCGCGCAGGTGATAGCATACTTAGATCATAAAATGGAACGCAACCTTGCTCATTGACCGAAAAAAGCTTACTTGAACAACCTTTGTCATCCCGCTTTGATCGACATTCAAACAATACACTCAAATCACTTCGCTGCGATGCCACATATCGCTAATCAACGATAATCACAAATCGCCATACAGTGATGTCATCGATCGACTTCCTGCAGAAGCAAAAAATCGCTATCTATCGATTTAAGCAAATCCAACCACGGACCGCAAGTCGTCAGTGCAAATGACTATAAACTCAAAAACAAATCCGGCATTGTGGAGATCGGGGCATGCAAAGAGGCATAACAACTAAATTAATGGCCCACACGAGATTCCTGTGTCCCATACCTATTTGTCGATTGCATCAGAGCCTGTCATGAAAGAGAAAATATTAGACACTGAATTAAGTTTCACAAGAAATGCATACCTCCTCGCAACATTGATTACATACCAAAAGACTTGTAAAACTGTAGCGATCGTTGCCGGAACTCTGGTCGGGAGGAATGTAGGTTTGAACGTTTGGTGGTACTTCGGCATGGTATTGCTGTATGATGGATATTACACGAGTTAGCTATTTGACAAGCTTATCGCAATGGGAAGCAATATAATGTTTTACATACCTGTTCATTACAAGGGCCTTGTTGTTTTTTATTACAGGTAGGTTGTTTCTTAATCCTCTTCTTGCCAACCAATTCTACTGCACCCTTTGCCCTCCGACGACTGCGATCAGAGGCAAGTTTTCTTTTGATACCCTTCACTTTATGAATATGTCCATCATAATCAACAACGTTCACTACTGACTTGTTGAAGATAATGTTTACGCTTCGGTGCAACTTCTCAAGAGTGTCAAGCGAAACATGATTTTGACCTACGCTTTTCGTTCCCATTATCTTCGTCTGGTATTCATTCGCTGCAACGGACTTAATGTGAATTAACTCCACGTTTTCAAGTAACTCCGTTGCAGCTTTTCTCACACATGCATAGCCTTCTTCACTTCTCGATGCCAAATCAGCAACATGCATGAATGACCTACACAGTTGTTGGTAACGGGAGGCTATGTGGCACTTCTCGTCAACACCAGATTTACTCGCATTGTCCATAACGAGCATTTCAATCTTCGCGCGTCTGGTCCATCTTCGCATTACGTAAGACTCAGGTATTTCTTGTATCTTCTCTTGATTGAGTGCCTTTAATGCATGACAGCATAGAATGCTTTTGAATTCATACATTTTGCACGAACATTCTACCCTTCTGTTGTCAACATTGTACGTGACATGTGCTTCTTGCCTTTCCTGCTGCTTTTCGCCCTGACAAAAAATATGGTATTTGTGCATATTCTCGGTTTGCACGAGTCCTTCTATTTTGCAATTTATGACATGCAACACCTCTTTCTTGATCCATTCAAATACAGTTAATGTATACAGAGTTGCAGGTCGCATCAATATTTCCATGCCAAAAGTTTGAGGTCGTGTATTGAAGCATTTCACGTCATGTTCAAGCTCATTTTGTCTTAGACCGTCTACAAATAATTCATATTGTTCCATGAAACGAAACATTGTTAAACATGAATACAGAGTTTTCTTCAGGGTGGCATGCATAGATTCAGCTCTTTGTGTGCTTATCATACCTGCACAAAAGTATTGTCTTCCATATGCCAATGCGCACTTCTCTTTTTTTGTATATAAATTTTGTAACCACAGACAGTAAGTAAGGTCGTATGTCTTAATCATTTTGTCCCAATCTGACTTAAAAGTGACCTCGTCTACGCTATGAAGTACACACCTTGTAAACGTTTTGTCAAACCCTGTATTCTGATTAAATATGTGTCCTATGTTCTTTGCTGCATTTTGAAAGATATGCTACAAACATAGGCGATGATGTGCATCTGGCCACACATGAAGCACTGCAGCCGCAATTGCGTGATCACCATCTGTAAGTACAGTTTCAGGATGCTTCCCGTTCATTGCCTGTGTAAATACTCTGAACAACCACTCAAAGCTTTCCTTGGTCTGGTCATACACAAAAGCACCGCCTAATATACAACTCTGTGCGTGATGGTTCACTCCCACAAACTGCGCAAATGACCACTGTTCAGTATTAATCTTTACTGTAGTATCAAACACAAGCACATCATTGAAGCATTCATAATCTACTCTAGACTTTGAATCTGCCCAAAACATATTCACAGCATATCCATCTTCGTCCACTTGAATTGCACTAAAGAAACCATGTTCATTGCTTGATTTATTCTGTAAGTAGCGAACCAAACAACATATTTCTCCGTTCTTCATGTTATCTGTCCTCTTCCTTCTCAAGTGGTTTCTAAGATCCAAAGGAGTGAATGACACATTTTCGCGACCACCATCTATGCAGGTAAACAAATTGTATGTCTTCCTTGGTGCAATGCCGGCGCTATCAGCTATTTCAGCCATTGCAGCATGCGCTACAGTTACTTTACGATGTGACCTTAGTATAGCAGTCATAAATGATAAAGATAAATCATGATTATGATCACTGATTAAAGTACGCACAACAAATTTTCCATTCAGATGTCTTCTCAAAACCAATCTCGCCTGACATCCACATCTTGATTCTGGCATGCTCCTTGTTGGATTTCCCATTGATTTCTTCCAACCTTGCTTGGAACAGACATATGTCTTTCTAACCAAGACACCCTGTGCATTTTTTGACCAAGAAAACCTTCTCACACTGAAGCCAACTTTTAAGGCATAATCATTGTAAAATTTATATGCATCTTCCTTGTTATTAAACTGCATTCCTTCTACAGGAACATAGTCACGTGTAATTCCATGTACATTCCCAGTTCCTACGGTATCAAAATCTACCTCATTATTGAATTGCATTTCTTCTCCTGGAACATTCAAGTCAAGTGTACTTCCGTGTACATTCCCGGGGCCTACACTTTTATTATGTGCACTGTCATGGTAGTCTAACTCATCATTGAATTGCATTTCTTTCGCTAGAACATTCAAGTCAAGAGTGGGTCTAATGCCTGCACCCTTCTTTTCATGTGCATTGTTAGTGCAGATGTTCAATACTTCAGTTGCGTCATAAGTATAAATATTCAATTCTCTAGATCTTTCGATGGATTCAGCTACATCGTCTTTATTACAACCTGATGATAAGCTCAACAATGTTTTAAGCAATATATCAATTTGTGTTTTGCAGCAAAATAGCAAACAAATCGATATTAACTAACAAAACAGGAGTCTGTTACTAATACAGCGGTTTGAGATACAATGCATACGATGAATGAATGTAGGATACCTGATGGGGTAGAGGCCCTTCCTAGCATCTGCAAACAAACATTCTTGTCAATAGGTCCCAGCGTCTTATAAATATCGATAAGTTTCCAACCTTCGTAAGAACAAGATCTACCTGCAATAACCAAACAATGCCTTAATGGCACACAAGACGACATGCCTTCTTCATCGATCGCATGATGAGATGAAAAGCTACTCACGCTGCCTTAATGGCACTGGTTGGAATGTTTGTGCATCATTGCTTTCTTCGATAATGCCTAACAACAACGACAAATAAAATAAGACAGTGGAATATTTTGTAAGCAATATATCAATTTGCGTTAGCAAGCGACATAGCTTTACTATGATTTAATCAGGATGCATATAACAACGGATACCACTAGGGTTAAGCAAGTCAAAGCAACGATTTAATGCATGACAATATCAAATCAAGTGCAGTTTGATGTTTGCTTATACTGAGCATCGACTTATCGCTTACCATGCCAATAAAATACTCATGTCGTACATGTGTGTTGACGATAACGCTCTCATAATATCCACGAGTCTCTAAAGCGAGTTCAATAGAAGTCGCTGAAAGAGCAGCGATATGCATGCGAAAATCGCCCCGCTATTCGTGTAACAATGTGTTTCTGCATCCACATGTTTTCAAAGTCTGTGTACAAATATCTTACAAATACATATTACATGAAATATAATATCTTACAAAAACGATATGTATGTATAGCAATTTGTAAGATATTGAAAATCGATGCGGCAGTTCAGCATAATAACTTACAACTCGACGATACAAAACCATACTATCTAAAAGTTCGATAAATATATCACACAATAAATTACAAATCGATAAGGAAGAACTTGAGCATAATAGCAAACAAATCGATATTAACTAACAAAAATGTATCTCACAAAAACGGGAGTCTGTTACTAATACAGCGGTTTCAGATACAATGCATACGATGAATGAATGTTGGATACCTGATGGGGTAGAGGCCCTTCCTAGCATCTGCAAACAAGCATTCTTGTCAATAGGTCACAACGTCTTACAAATATCGTATGTATAGCGATGTGTAAGATATTGAAAATCGATACGACAGTTCAGCATAATAACTTACAACTCGACGATACAAAACCATACTATCTAAAAGGTCGATAAATATATCGCACAATAAATTACAAATCGATAAGGAAGAACTTGAGCATAATAGCAAACAAATCGATATTAACTAACAAAAATGTATCTCACAAAAATGGGAGTCTGTTACTAATACAGCGGTTTGAGATACAATGCATACGATGAATGAATGTAGGATACCTGATGGGGTAGAGGCCCTTCCTAGCATCTGCAAACAAGCATTCTTGTCAATAGGTCCCAACGTCTTACAAATATCGATAAGTTTCCAACCTTCGTAAGAACAAGATCTACCTGCAATAACTAAACAATGCCTTAATGGCACATAAGACGACATGCCTTCTTCATCGATCGCATGATGAGATGAAAAGCTACTCACACTGCTTTAATGGCACTGGAAGGAATGTTTGTGAATCTTTGCTTTCTACCATGATGCCTAACGACAGCAAAAATGAAGAGAAGACACTGGAATGTTTTGTAACGCAAGGCAGACACGAGAAGGCGACAGTGTGTTGTACAACAAGATAAAAAACAAGGCGGAAAGCTAGACTGGAGATGAAGGCAAAGTTTTGGTTGATAATGGGAGCAACTGTTACAGTAGATGGCGCAGGGGTTTAATGAATAGGGAACGTCTCCACTTTAAATGGTTAACATCAAACTTTCTGGATGGAGGACTTTTTTGTCTTTTTATCGACCCGTCGTTTCACAACTTTTGAATGAAGGATATTTTTGTCATTTCCTCGAACCGTCATTTCAGGGCAGGAAAAGCAAGTAAGGGTGATTAAGTCTTTGCAACAGCACCAGAGTCCGATGCAAAGTTATGTCAACATACACGGGAATACGAGCCCCATGTGCATGAATACGTGGTGCTCATTCGATCCCCCGAACACAGACGTGGGATTCAGTGAATCATCGGGGGCGAACATACACCACCCTCTCTCATGGTGGTAATGAAAGGTTTCTTTTATGGGGAGCCGCCTGTTGTTTTGTAAAAGAGAATATCGAGTGCATTGGGATTTTAGAGACTTTGAAAGTTCTTGAATTCTGCCATTGTAATCCTTATGGCTTTGTTTGGGAGTCAGCGTTGAAGAAGAGATGAAAATAAAAGACAAGACTGGAGTTGTGAACAATATCCTTGTGAGGATGTAGTTGAAAGTGGCTCATCACCGCTCTTGACACCATTTTCATCTTCCAAAACAGGGTTCCCAACACCTGTGGGTTAGGTCATATTAATTACACCCCCATTAAATGTCATTTCCCTTTCATCTTCAGCTCCCAAACTTAGCCTACTTTTTTTTATGACCGTATACCTTCGCTGAAGAGGAAAACCACGGGTGGCCTCACGGCCACCCTGCCTTACATGACCCACCTCTAAAAGCTATGGATACCCGCAAAGAAGCCTAAATTATTAATGGATTTATGTTCCTCTTTCACCGTGGATGTATGCATGAGTGCTAAACAACTTATATTTAGTGCCCTTTCTACTCTATTTGTTTTGGTTTGCTTCTTTTCATTCATGTTTTGAAGGAAATAGAAGATTGCTTGTAGTTTGATTACGGCCCGCTTTAGGAGAGGTTGGTGCACTCACTATATTTTTTATTTTTTCTCCGTCTCGATGAGTAACCCTCTCTATCTTACATAGAGAGTTTCTAATGAAATCTTGCATCCTCCTGGGTAGCTGATAACCCAACGTGAAAACAGGACAATTTCATGACCTAAGCTTATCCAAGATGAAGCATGCTTCATCTCTAGATAAGGTCCACAACGGGACTGTTTCACCCATTAAGGAGAGTGGGCCCTCCTCTCTCTTTAACGGACGAGATCCTCTGTGAAACATGACCACGATGATCTCAATCAGATCAACATGTTTGGCTAACTGAACTATACATCTTTGTTTGTGAATACTGAAAGTGAGAGGAATAACTCTAGTGGTGGAGGGAGGCGCTCTTTGTTGTACTTATGATCACGCCTATCTGATGGAGGCAAAATTCCATGAGATCCTCCCTCGACCACTAGGGAGCCTTCTACTTTGCCTTTCAGAAGAAGGTGGTCACATGGGAACTTGAATTTGGGATACAAAAGAAGCTTCTTATCCATAAGCTTAAGGCCATGTGAGTGGCCCCTTGTGTCAAGTAACCTAGGTTGTTAGTACAAAGGTTTAACCAGCCCTTAGTTCAACCCGAGATCAGATTATGGTTTAAAATTTTTGCATGTGTCAGATTATCCTCGGTACACTTCCTGCAATCTGGATCTGGATCCATGCCTAAATCTAACCTGCTAAGTCTTGCATGCCATCATCATGTTTGGTTCCATTATAGGTGTTGTCAAAGAGATAAGGATAGCACACAAAATCACGCATGATCCAATCATGCGTGATCTTGTGATGGTCATTTGGATACTCTAGTACTTACCTGTTCAATTATCCGTAACCCTTTCTTGTAACCACCTTTTCTTTCTGTTTTACTATCCCTATCATCAAGGGATATTGACATTTCATAGTCTATATGTAACCATAATACAATTTGATGTATCACGTCAATTTTTTTCTGGGATATTACTTTCTATATGGTATCAAATCAGGTTGCAATACGTCAACCTAGTCTCAGCCATCTTCTTCACTAATCTACCTATTATCAGATCAGACCATTCTTGATCGATCATGGTGTCAGAATCAGTTAATAATCCTAAGGATTCCAACAACAACGACAATTCATCCTCTCCTTCATCACCATATCATCTCCATCATTCTGATAACACTAATGCTATTATCGTTTTAACATTACTCACGGGTGACAATTATTTTACTTGAAAATGGGCAATGATAATGATGTTAAATACAAAGAATAAGCTGGCCTTCATGGAACTCCGCCTGTGTATAACTGTTTAGTTATACATTGTCGGTTTCAAGCCCGGATAAAAGAGGAGGGTTGCGGTAGGCCTGTGACAGCCAACATAAAAACTTAGTCATGCCCTATGAATATGAACCAATATGTGAATTTCGTTGGGGCGTTCCCTACTGAGCGACGCGTTGTACTCTATAGGCCCGGAGGCAGTGATAAATGGGCAAAGGTTGCTAGGTCGTCGCCCGGAAGCGACGCGTCACACCGGCGCCCGGGTGTGATGTCAAATAGGCAAGGGTTCTCTCACTTTGTTGGACGGGTGGGGGTAAAGAAGTTGGTCCAAGACCATAAAATTAGGTTAGCCACTTGGAACATAGGGTCTTTAACTGGTAAGTTGGTAGAGTTAGTAGATGTTATGTGTAGGAGAAAGATTGATATTTTATGTCTACAAGAGATCAAATGGGTAGGTGAGAAAGCAAAAGTGATAGAACCTTGGGGATATAAGATTTGGTATACAGGAATAAATAAGAATAGGAATGGAGTAGGGATTGTTATGAGTCGTGAGTTTATAGATAATATAGTTGAGGTCCGTAGGAAGGGTGATAGGATTTTACTTATTAAATTAGTATTAGGTACGGATATTATTAATATTATTAGTGTTTATGCACCTCAAGTAGGTTTAGATGATTCTACTAAGCGTCAATTTTGGGAAGATTTAGATGGAGTAGTACAAGGGATATCTTATGGAGAAAGGCTTTTCATCGGCGGTGACCTTAATGGGCATGTAGGCATTAGTAGGGATGGATTTGAAAGTATCCATGAAGGCTATGGTATAGGAGAAAGAAACGATAGTGGAGAAAGGAATTTAGATTTTGGTTTGTCCTATGATATGATCTTAGCAAACACTTGGTTTAGGAAGAGGGAGTCTCACCTAGTAACATTTAAAAGTGGGGTTAATACGAGTCAGATAGATTTTTTCCTACATAGAAAGAGAGATAGGGGTTGTCGCATCGATTGTAAGGTTATACCGGGAGAAAGTGTAGCTACACAACATAGAGTCTTAATTTTAGATCTTAGAATTAGACTATGCCGCAAAAGGGATAGACATAGGATAGATCCTAAAATTAAGTGGTGGGCACTGAAAGGAGCTAAACAAGGAATGTTTGTAGAGCGGGTAGTTAAGGAAGCTGATTGGTGTCTCGAGGCGGATTCAGAATCTATGTGGAATAAGATAGCGGGTGACATGAGAAAAGTGGCTAAGGAGGTATTGAGTGAGTCTAAAGGCGGTGCACCGCTAGGTAAGGATACATCGTGGTGGAACGAGGATGTCAAATTAGCTATTAAGGTTAAAAGAGAGTGTTATAGAAATCTAAGTAAAAGTCATGATGATGAGAATTTGGAGAAGTATATGATAGCAAAGAAGGAATCTAAAAAAGTAATTCGGAACGTGAGGGATAAGATATATAAGGAGGTTTATGACAAGTTGGATACCAAAGAGGGTGAGAAGGATATTTATAGGATTGGAAAAATGAGAGATAGGAAATCGAGGGATCTGGGTATGGTTAGATGTATCAAAGATGAACCGCAAAGGGTTTTAGTCAAAGATGAGGAGATTAAGGAGAGATGGAAAGATTATTTTAATAAGCTATTTAATGAAAGTCATGCTCAGGATCTTGGAGACTTTTCCATTCCTTTTCATGAGATAAATCACGACTTCATGCGCAAGATTCAAAAGAAAGAAATTGCAGAGGCTTTGAAGAAAATGAAATTAAGAAGGGCAGTTGGCCCAGATGGTATACCTATCGAGGCTTGGAAATGCTTGGGAGAGAAAGGTTTAGAATGGTTGACAAATCTTTTTAACAAGATTTGGCGGAAAAATAAAATGCCTAATGAGTGGAAGAAGAGTACTTTGGTGCCTCTATATAAGAATAAGGGTGATATACAAGATTGCACAAACTATCATGGTATAAAACTCATGAGTCATACTATGAAACTTTGGGAGAGGGTGATTGAGTCTAGGTTGAGGAAGGTTGTCATGATATCGAAGAATCAATTTGGTTTTATGCCTGAAAGATCTACTATGGAAGCTATACATCTTCTTAGACAACATATTGAGAGAAATAGAGAGAGGAACAAAGATTTGCATATGGTTTTTATTGATTTGGAGAAGGCTTACGATAGAGTATCTAGGGACGTTCTCTAGTGGACAATGATGAAGAAAGGTGTTTCTCTCAAGTACATTAGTATAATTAAAGATATGTATGAAGGAGTAGTAACCAATGTCCGCACTTGTGGAGGGGTGACAACCAATTTTCCTATAACGGTTGGGTTACATCAAGGATCTGCTTTAAGCCCTTTACTATTTGCCTTAGTGATGGATGAGCTTACAAGATCAATTCAAGAAAATGTGCCGTGGTGTATGTTGTTTGCTGATGATATTGTTTTGATTGATGAGTCTAGAGCTGGGGTTAATGCTAAGTTAGAATTATGGAGACAGACATTTGAAGCAAGATGTTTTAAGTTGAGTAAGAGTAAGACAAAATACATGGAATGTCGATTTAGTAAGCAACGAAATAAAGATGGGAGTGTAGTGAAGCTTGGTGAGCAAGAAATACCGGTGGATGGTTCTTTCAAATATTTGGGATCTATCATTCAAAAGTATGGAGAAATTGATGGAGATGTAAATCATAGGATAAAGGTTGGGTGGATGAAATGAAAGAGTGCAACTGGAGTGTTGTGCGATCGTAGAATGCCATTGCGGTTGAAGGGAAAGTTTATAGGATGACTATTAGGCCCGCTTTACTATATGGTACGGAATGTTGGGCTGTCAAGAGACATCATATTAAAAAAATGAGTGTAGCTGAGATGCGTATGCTGAGATGGATGTGTGGAAATACAATAAAAGATAAGATTCGGAACGAGGAGATACGTAAGAAGGTAGGCGTTGCACCCATTGAAAATAAGATGAGAGAGAATCGTTTACGGTGGTTTGGACATATTCGACGAAGGCCTAATGATGCTCCAGTTAGAAGGATGGAGAAATGGGAAAATATATTAGTTAAAAGAGGTTGGGGTAGGCCTAGGAAGACATGGATGGAGGTGATAGGAAAAGATATGAATGCTTTGAACCTCACCGAGGACATGGCATTGGATAGAAATGAATGGAGGAGAAGGATTCATGTGGAAGACCCAGAATGATTTTCTTTGTTGGTTCATATCGCCGACCCCAATTGTTTTGGGATGAAGGCGTAGTTGTTGTAAGCTGGCCTTCATGGATGACTCGCTACCACAACCAGGATCCACCTCTATTGACTATCAGCTATGGCACTGATGCAATGATATGATGCTTTTTTGGATCCTCAATGTCCTCTCAAAGGATATTGCAAATAACATTATTTATGTGGATCTTGCAAGTGAGACATGAAAGAATTTAGCAAAATGGTTTTATCAAAGTAATTTTACTTGTACCTACCAATTAATAAAATTGATATATGATCTGCGCCATTATTAGTCTCCCTTGGCCACATATTTAAATACCATAAAAATCGTATTGAGAGCAATTGAGTTCATATTCCACAATTCTAACCTATACGTGTGGTGCATTCAAAGAATGCCAACAGAAGGAAAAGGTTTTGTGTTTCTCATGGGCCTTAATGAATCTCTCTCTAGGATTCAAAGTAATATCTTGGCTATAGAATTATTGCTGAATACAAGCTGAGTTTACTCTTTGGTGAATCAAGAGGTGACTCAACGGCTCTTGATGCCATCCATGAATGATATTTTCAACTCAATGATAATTAAGGCATGGGAAGGGTCAAGGATGGCCTCGATGCGACCATTGTGGTATGCTTGGCCATGTTAAAGTTCACTGTTATAGCTTGGTGAGCTGTCCAGTCAGCCATCCTATGAGTTAAAGTGGCACCGAAAAGGTGAGCAGTGGAGCAAACAATCTTAGCAATATGAGAGACATAAATAAAGCATCCAGTGTAGCATCAAACCAATAACAATCAACTCAAATTAGTGGAATGTCGGCCTTGTTGCAACTAAGCGAAGATCAACTTAAGTAAATAGCTGAAGGGCTTAATCCATATTCTAAGTTGGCTTCTGCTAATCTTATAGGTAATACTTCATATTCTCATTCTTCTTATTTGTCTCTTCTTCCTTGGATTATAGATAAGGGGAATCAGACCATATGACCCCTCATTTAAGCTCTTTTTTTGATATTTTGACCGATTTTCAAAGAAAAACCCTTTAAGCTACCAAATGGTCATACCATGTGGGTATCTCTTTTTGGAAAAACCCAATTATCACCTGATTTGATTCTCACCAATGTGCTTCATTTTTCCACTTCCATTATAATATGTTATTAGTAAGAATGCTAAACGAATCTCTGGATTTCATTGCTTTGTTCTTTCCCACATTTTGTGTTTTTAGGACCATTCAACGAAGAGGCTGATTGGAGCGGGTAAGCTTCATGATGGACTTTACCATTTTGATCCCCTTTTCCATCCCAACCATGCACTTCATGCAACCCAATCACTAGATACCAAAGTTTGGTACATGAGACTCAGTCATCCATCCTATGATCAAACTATATTATTATCTAAAGAACTTGGTGAATTATCTAATTGTTTTAATCATTTGTGTGACATGTGTCATCGAGCTAAGCAAACTCCACTTCCTATTCAAATAAGTTTTAATAGGAGTGCACAAGCTTTTTTTCTTGCGTATTGTGACATATGAGGACCCTACAAAACTCAATCGCATACAGGCACACATTTTTTTTCTCACTATTGTGGATGATTATTCTCGTTGCACTTGAGTTTTTCTTATAAGATATAAGTCATAAACCTATTTTTTTCTGACAAAATTCTACACCATTGTCAAAACTCAATATAAAAGCCAAGTGCGAAGCATTAAAACTGCCAATAGTGCTTTTATTTCATAATACACAAAATTTCTTTCATCAAAATGGGATTGATCATCAACAGTCTTGCATGAGAACACCTCAACAAAACAAATGGGTAGAATGAAAGCATCATCACCTTCTCGAGGTTGCACGCAATCTACGCTTCAAAGCCAATCTACCCATCGAGTTTTGGGGAGAGTGCATCCTCACCGCCACACACTTGATCAATCTCATTCCCACTCTCATTTTGCAAAATAAATCTCCCCATGAAGTTCTTTTCAAAAGAAAACCCAAATATTATTATTTGTGAGTATTTAGATGTTTATGCTATGCTCTATATGTAGGCCCAATATGAGACAAGTTTTTTTCAAGATCTCAAAAGTGCATTTTTATCGGGTATCCTCACAATCAACGCAAATATGGCCTTTACGATTTGCAAACTCATGAAATATTTTTCAGTCAAGATGTTTTATTTTATGAAAATGAAATTCCTTTCATCACAAAACCTTGGCATGAGATTTCTCCTATGACACTCGTTATACCAAATCCTATTGAGGATACATTCACCAAGAATGCTTTAGATCCAGATCCAGATTTGTCGATCCTAGAAGCCATGGACGACCCACCATCTCCAGAATCATACCATAAACCAAATGAACCAGATCTAGATCCCCATCTAAATAATCACCTAACCTCTATTACTTGATGCTCCATGCGAACCCATACTTGTCCATCATACCCGCTTGATTACATATGCTCTTCGGTCATGGTGTCGCCGCAAGTTTCATCATAATCTCTTGACATGACTCTTCGGGTCACTCATATCCCATCCATTTTTTTTTTGCTTTCTCTAAATTTTCTCCTTCCTACATGGCTTTTCTTTATATTGTTTTTAATGACGTTGAACCTAACAATTATACCAAAGCCACTAAGTATCCATATTGGCAAGAAGCTATGGCTAAGAAGATCCAAGCTTTAGAAGCAAATAACACTTGGGCCATAATGCTTCTTCCACTAGGAAAAAGACCCATTGGATGTAAATGGGTTTATAAGGTAAAGCATAACTCTAACAGATCAATCGAGTGCTATAAGACTCGTTTAGTCGCCAAAGGCTATACCCAAAGTGGAAGGATTTGATTATCATGAGATGTTTGCACCAGTGGCTAAACTCACCACTATGCATTATTTACTTGCTATTGTTGTCATTAACAATTGGATGCTTTATCAATTAGACGTAAACAATGCATTCTTACATAGGGACATTCATGAAGAAGTTTACATAGATTTGCCACCGGGATACCAACATCAGGGGGAGACTCGTTATGTTTGAATGTTAAATAAATCAATTTATGTATTAAAACAATCAGCTAGAAATTGGTTTAACAAGCTCATATTTGCACTCAAGTAAGCCAAGTTTACACAACCATCGTCAGATTATACTCTTTTCACGAAGAAGGCTGGATAAAAAATTGTAGTTATCTTAATCTATGTTGATGACATTATTGTGGTGGGGAATGATAATTATATCATAGTCTGAATCAAGCACTTCTTAAACTCACGGTTTCACCTCAAAGATTTGGGCTGATTAAAATATTTTTTGGGAATTAAGTTGGCTAGAGCACCATCAAGAGTTTTTTTGAGTAAAAAGAAATATGTGCCAGACATATTATCTAATGCAAGACTTATGGGCGCAGAACTGATGGAGTTTTCAATGGATCAAAAACTTAAATTGAATACACAAGATGCAGAACTTATCCAAGATCCAACACACTATAAGAGATTAGTGGGGTGTCTCATATACTTGACAGTGACTCGACCATATATCATCCACTCAATCCATATTTTGAGCCAATTCATGCATGATCCTAGAGTGCCATATTATAATGCTGCTATCAGGGTTTTGAGATATCTAAAATCCTTAGTCATGAAATTCTATTACCTTCCAAAAGCGAGCTTAAGTAATCATTTTACTATGATGCAGATTAGGCTAGTTGTCCAATGACTCAAAGATCTATAACAGAATATGTCACCATCTTGGGTACTATCTCTCTCTCATGGAAAAGAAAGAAACAAGCTACCATTTCACAATCATTTGTTGAAGCAGAATACTGGTCCATGACAAATGCAACGTGTGAATTAAGTTGGCTAAAGGTAGTTCTAACAAATTTTGGAATCACCCATGAAGATTGATTGATATTGTATTGTGATAACCAATCCACCATTAACATTGCAACAAATCCAGTATTTCATGAGCAAACTAAGCATATCGAGCTCAATTGTCATCTTGTTCATGAAAAGTGCAATCAGGGACCATACGCACTAAATATGTTTCAACAAAATTCTAACTTGCAAATGTGTTCACCAAGGCCCTTCCACGAGATCTGTTTCAATTTCTTATACACAAGCTGGGTGCCGTGGACCTACTCACCTTGAGGGAGAGTGTCAAAGAGATAAGGATAACACACAAAATCATGCATGATATTGTGATGGCCATTTGTAAACTCTCATTTGGAAACTCTAGTACTTACCATTTGTATATCAATTATCTGTATCTCTTTCCCAAAACCACCTTTTTTTTCTATTTTACTTCCCTATAATCAAGGGATATCGACATTTCAGAGTCTATATGTAACCATAATATGATTGAATGTATCACATCAATTTTTTCCTGAGATATTACTTTCTATAAGTGTTTTATGAAAAGCACACACATCCATTAGACTCTAAGAACACATTTAAATTGACGAAGGAAACAAGAGGTGGGCAATGGGGCTGCCCAGATAGTCACTTGAATATGAGAACTAGAAATATGGGTATTTTTAATGTCTTTTTTTATAAATTCAACCATGTACATGTGTTTAGCATGATAAATTTGCTACTAATCAACTATTGGATCTTGCATTTAAAAAAAAATGATTTTTGAATATTTATGAAGATTATGAGCCATTGATTTTAAAGCCTTAAAAAATCTCATTATTCATCATAATCAAATGATTCAAGAGCTAGTGCTTATAAAACCAAGCATGTAGATCACATCCGTATGGTTAGATTTAAAAGAAAACAACAAAAAATCCATAAGAATTGCACTTCACATTGTTGTTCTCATATACATATATAGTCCATCCTAGCTTGATTGAGCTCAATTAGGCCCATGGACTGTGTGCTGAAGATTTTGTAATAGGCCGGCATGAACCGATCTTAGGCTCGGCTTATTAATTGATGGGTCAAGCTTTGACTTGGCCAGCTTGGTCCATTAGCAGGCTGGGAAGGCCCATTGCCCACAAAATAGCTTGCAAGGGCTGCTTATGGACCCCATGGCGGAAACAAATGCCACACATAACATGTCAAATTCGATGCATTGGGTCTCCTTTTTCTAGGACAAAAGAATCACACACTAGGGTGAACTCTTTTGTCTAAGACAACTCCTCGATGTTGCATAATGAGGACACACTCTAACATGCTGCTTATGTCCATCCAATTATATAGAATAGTGGAACCAGATTAGTTCACTTTAGAAATGAGTTTAAAACTCATCGTGCATCATGACCATTGGTTACCTATTCCTGATGAGTGACATGTGTTCCAGATTTTTTTTAGCTTTTCGTTAACATCACGTTTTGAATGTTTTAAAAATAATAATAAAATTTATATGGACCCCAAAAAATGAGGCACCTTTCGAGGTTCTTCTCTCTCTCTCGCCCGCCATTAACACTAGGAGAAATTTGTTCCCTCTCTCTTTCTAAGGTTTTTGGATCCCGTGAGGTATATTCATCTTCTTATTCTTCTCATCCCCTTTTCTAAATTTTTCTTGCAATTACCATCTTCAATTTTCTTGGTTTTATGCAATGTGCCTATTCTGTGGTTTTATCTAGAGTTTTGGGATTGCATTTTGCGACTTTTTGGAGAATCATCAAGGAATTTGTGTTTTGATGATTTCTGCAGGTTACTTAAGGTAATTATCTTGGGTTTGGGTCGGGGTTTAATATGTGATTCTTAAGGTGCATTTGCAGCTTGGGGATGATTTTTTGGTTGTTTAGTGCTAGTTTTTGTTTGGTTTATTGGGTTATGATTGATTTTAGGGTTGTGGGTTATCCCCATCCATGTTTATGGTTTTTTAGTAATTTTTGTTTGATGATTCTGCATGGAGTTTATGTTTCAATGAATTTCTTTTTTGTTCTATTAGTTTGGAAAGTATGTTGTCGATTCCTGTAAAAATGATGGATTTTCTAGGTCAAATTGTTTGAAGAAGCAATTTTCCTATTTATTTTTCTTCATCATTCATGACCATCTAGTTCTTTTTCTTTTATTCGAGAGTTGGTTTGTAACTAAAAAAGTTTAGTACACAAATATGACAACCACAAAATATATTGGCTAACATTCCAACTCACAAGGATCTTCATCCTACAAGAGAAATAAAAAATAAATATGCATTTAAGTGACATAGTCTCTAGGATATCTAAAACTGCTTGCATTACAAAAGGAAGAAGAAAAAAACTAGTTGGTCATGGATAAAGAAGAAAAATAAACAGATGTCTCCATAACCATGATGCCAGGAAAATTGCTTCTTCAAATAAACTGAACCAAAAAAATTGTCATTTTTATAGGAATCTAAGATATACTTCCCCAACTAATTAAAAAATAAATAAACCCATCGAAACATAAACTCCATGCAGAATCATCCAACAAAAATGACTAAAAAAAGCCATAAACATAGATGGGGACAACCCATAACCCCAAAATCAATTCTAACCCAAAAAACTAACACCAAACAACCAGAAACCATGACCAAGCAACACCTCATGAATTATAGATTAAACCCCACAAGATGTCCACAAAAAATATTACCTCAAGTAGTCCACAAAAAATATTAGAAAACAAATCCTCGATGATTCTTCAACAAACAACAAAATGCAACCCCAAAACTCTAGAAAAAACACAAACTAGGTGCATTGCCTAAAACCAGGAAAATTGAAGATGGTAATTGCAGGAAAAATCCAGAAAAAAGAATGAGAAGAATAAGAAGATGAATATATCTTATGTGATTTAGAAACTCTAGAGAAAGCGATAGAGTTCCAAACAAGAGAGGGAACATATTCCTCTTGGCATTAATGGTAGGCCAGAGAAAGAGTCATCATAACACAAAATCCTCATTGATTTTTCAAAAAACTACAAAATGCAACCCCAAAACTATAGAAAAAACCACAAACTAGGCACATTGCTTAAAACCAAGAAAAATGATCTTGGTAATTATAAGGAAATTTTAGAAAAGGGGACAAGAATAATAAGAAGATGAATATACCTCATGGGATCCAAAAATCCTAAAGAGAGAGAGTAGTTCCATACTAGAGAGGGAACAAATCCCTCTTGGCATTAATGGAAGGTGCACATGCACGTGCGAGAGAGAGCTTCAAACCATTAACGCGTGATGAAAAGGGTAAAAAAAAAAAAACCCGAAATAGGTGACACTCATAAATAGGTAACCAGTCATGATGCTTGGATGAGTTTTAAACTTATTTTAGAAATGACATGATATGCTTCCTAGAAAAGTGGGATAAGATAAGATGTTTTGTTTATCCAAGTACATTTCAATATTCATCTGTTTGGGAACCCATGTTGAGGGAGTTGCAAGGAGTTGGGAAAAGTAGAACTACCAGAATTCAAGGAAAATAGATTTGGGAGGAGTTGTGGACTCCCTCTTTTGTTTGGAAGCATAAACAACTCCTTCGTGGATTCAAGCTTACAACTACTTCTGATTCCTCACCATGTTTGGGAACCCGTAGCATGGTATTTCGACTAGGCTAGGACCTATAAATTGGGCCTTAACTCGACCCATATGTATATATATTTGCTATAATATATATATATATATATTATGTATGCAAATATATTATTTATACATATTATATATATATATATATTATGTATACACACATATTATGTATACATATATATTATGTGTGTATACATAATATATATATTATGCACACACACACATATATATATATAATGTATATATAACATAAAAATTTAAGATTTATTGAGGTAAAACTGTATTGTTTATTGAGGTAAAATAGGTGAATATAAGATTTACCAAGGTAAATGGGATACAAATTTTGAACCATAAAAAATTTAGGAACCCA